>NC_072403.2:152645378-152948409 GCF_028858775.2 Pan troglodytes | reverse complement strand
TGCAGTTATATGGAAAATCACTAATGTATTTGAAGCAGAATGATAAAATCATTAGATTTGTGTTTTGGAAAGATCATTTTGGCAGGGAATATTGAATTAATACAAGCAAATTAAACATGATCCCTGTTCTCTGGTACTTTGTTTCTGGCCCCTGTACTGAAAGAGCTCACAATCCAGGGACACAGACAAATCTGTAAACAGACAAATTACAACACCAGGCCGCAGTTAAAGTTTTTAGAAACAAAGTTTGGATTGGCAAACTCAGTTTGGGGAAAGCATCACAGACAAAATAACATTTAATCTAGGATACGTGTATTTATTTGGTGAGCTACTCTTTTATTTGTGTGCCAATGAAATAGAAATTTTATCAAATCACAGGAACAGTTCATGGGTGACATGAGTTGAGTTTTGGTGTGTTACTTAAGCATTTCCTTTTTATTGTTTAGTTGGTATGATATCCTATTTCCTAAATATTTAAACTATGTTTCAAATGGTTAAGTAATTCACATATAATTACTAGATTCAAGGATTATATATTTGATAACATAAAATAAAAATTTACATCATTTTATGATAAAAATGAACAGAAAGAGCAAATACATGCAGTTTTTTACCATTTTTTAAAATACATAGATTATTTCAAATTAAGTAAAACAAAAATTGATATATGGGATGGTAGCGTCTGTTGTTTGGAAAAGAAAAATATACACAATATTAATTTTATCTAGTCTCTGCTTAGTTCATCTGATCTCACATTAATATTAATATTTGAAATCTCAATATGTAATGGTAGATATGCTATATATTGAAGAAAAATTATGACTTTTTAATATTTCCAAGGTAATATTTTAGCTTTTTATAAACATCTACCCCAAGAAAACTCAATATAGAGAACTTTAAGACCTACATAAATAAAAATGCATATTCCAGTTACAATGATATAGATTAGTATATGTAAGTTGCCCAGTTGTGATATGTATATACCACATAACTCAAAAACAGGTAATCTAGAACATAATGCTGAATATCATTTAGATATTTCAGTTTAAAAAGTCATTTGAAGTGAATTATCATTGCATTATTTTCATATCTATAAAATAAAAAGATGATATATAAGACATGAAGGACACATAAATTTAATATTTATTTCACAAATTAAACTTATAGTGATTAATGGGACTCTCAAAATTTTTTCCATTTGGAAAGAGATACTCTTGCTGGTAAAAGTATTAAATACTAAGATGGAAAATAAAATGCTTGTTTCTGTTTCCTGAAAGATTAAAATATTATATGGAACACCTAACTCTGATGGGTCTTTCTCCTTATCACATATTTCTCTGTATTTTGTGTATTCAAATTATGGATTTCATGTCATTATTCTGTTTGCAAATGAGCACACTACATATCATAGTTGGATCTCCTATAGTTATGCAGCAAAAACATAAAAATCCTGTTTTCTGTTAAAGATTGTGCAATGAATGTTTAAAAATAAGTGTATGCACACATTTTTAATGTGTAGATAATTTGCATTTATTTGCACTTTGAAATAGTCTTATACACTCACATTTTCTCTACTTTTGTTACTTTTGATCAAATTTGCATAAAGCATGAAAATTCCCCAGCTGTTCAGTGGAATACATTATTTTCTGCTTTCAAAGAAAGTGTAAGTGACATTTCCTTTCTTTAACTTAGCACCCATTTTATTAAATTTCAAGTTAAAGAAACATAAATACCACATAAACAAATGTATGCCTAGAATGAGGAAAGATAAGAAATAAAACTCCACATAAGGTTTGGAACTCAAGGACTTAATGAGATGTAATTGCATTGTAAATGCATATTTCTAAGGGTAACATGCTGTCCCAAATATGTCACAGAAAAGTCATTAATTATAATAGAAAAAAAGTTTACAAATAAATAAAAACCATCATGGTAGATTTTAGAGATTGCTTCTTAAAATTTAGGCCTAGAGAGTCTTTGTGCTAAACAGGTAACATTAGGTAGCAGGCGTATAAACTAAATGTAATTGAGCAAATAAGACTCCATTGTAAGGCAGTTTTGTTTTCAGCAAATACCTGCTTGACGCATCTATCATGTAACTCTTGACTAGCAAAAAGCTTTGATAGTTTCTCATGCCTGTCACATTTGTTTGAAATTCAGCATTTAGAAGCAAAAAGTTTCCATACTTAAATATATTATTTTCAACTTCATCTTACTACAATACTATATTTTGAAAGGAAATGAACACTTTAAGGTATCTACCTGTTCAATGTATTATGCAAACCAATTTTCATTGTATAATATTTTATTGGATAGTCTCTACTGCTTTGAATTTAAAGTAGTTGTCAGCCATTTATTGACAATTTTGCTTTAGATGGTTTGTATACAGATAGTTATTCCCTATAGTCACAAATAAATATAAAAGTTGAAATTACAATTAAAAGTAATGTTTGGTTATAAAATTTTTCATGTGAAACAGTAAAAAAATGGTTCTCTTTGGACTAGTAATCAAGAATAAGATACATTTTTCTGAAATCATTTAAAACGTTGGTTCTATTAGCTGGTCAAGCTTGCTAAAACGATATAATTTTACAATTATTACATGTCAACTAAAAATGAAAGGGAAATCTTTTTTAAAGGGAAAATGAATGTCCAGTAGTTTATTGTGCTAGAAGTTTCAGAATGAAAACTCATAGCTCGTGACATTGGTAATACTTTATTATCTACTCTCAACTGATATATCTATTAGGCAAATCTCATAGGTTAATTTTGATACACCAAATAAAAGTGCTTTGAGCACATTACAAATGTGTGTATGTGTAAAATTCAGTCAGATGTCTAAGGATCTGATACAATAATATATAATAAATACTATATCTCAGCTGAAACAGAGTTTTTAAAAAGTAGATTGTATGAAAGATTACTGTAGTCAAAAAGTAGATTTTATCTCTATAACACATATATAAATATAGATATGAAATCTAAAATACAAAGTATTATATATACATGAATACGCATGTGGACTTATATATGGTGAGAGAGAGGGAGTGAGAAACAAAGAGAGATGCAGGGACGCTGTGACAGAGAAGAGAGATCGATAAATTACTCATACAAGAATAATTTTAGAGTTTAACTCCATACCAAAAATGGCACTTGCATTTTCTCTATCCTTTTTTTTTGGTATTAGAAATTCTATATAAAATTTTTTCTCAGCTCATGGAAATGTATTTGTGTATTCAAGTCATCTTTTTATTTTAAATTTTACTGTCTTTTTTTAATTTAAGGATTCAAAAAGAAATTGCCATGTATCCTCTTTTTTATTTATTTTTATTTTATTTCCATGGGTTTTGGGGGAATAGATGGTGTTCGGTTACAGGAATAAGTTGTTTAGTGGTGATTTCTGAGATTTTGGTGCACCCATCACCTGAGCAGAGTACACTGTACCCAATTTGCCGTATTTTATCCCTCGCCACCCCCCATCTTCTCCCCCAAGACTCCACAGTCCAATGTATCGTTCTTATGCCTTTACGTTCTCATAGCTTAGCTCCCACATGAGTGAGAACATGCAATGTTTAGTTTTCCATTACTGAGTTACTTCACTTAGAACAATAATCTCCAGTTCCATCCAGGTTGCTGTGAATGCCATTATTTTGTTCCTTTTTATGGCAAAGTATTATCCATGGTATACATATACCACATTTTCTTCATCCACTCATTGATTGATAAACATTTGGGCTGGTTCCATTTTTTTTTTTTTTTTTTTTTTGGAGATGGAGTCTCACTCTGTTGCCCTGGCTGGAGTGCAGTGGCGCGATCTCGGCTCACTGCAACCTCAGCCTCCACAACCTCAGGTGAGTGGTTCCACATTTTTGCAATTGCAAACGGTGCTGCTATAAAAATGGTTGTGCAAGTATTGGGATGCTGGATCAAATGGTAGATCTACTTTTAGTTCTTTAAGGAATCTTCACACTCTTTTCCATAGTGGTTGTACTAGTTTACACTTCCACCAGCAGTGTAAAAGTGTTCCCTTTTCACCACATCCATGCCAACGTCTATTTTTTTTTTTTATTTTTTGATTATGGCTATTCTTGCAGGAATGAGGTGGTATTGCATTGTGGTTTTGATTTGCATTTCTGTGATAATCAGAGATGTTGAGCATTTTCCCGTATGCTTGTTAGCCATTTGTTTATCTTCTTTTCAGAATTGCCTATTCATGTCCTTAGACCACTTTTTGATGAGATTGTTTGCTTTTTTTTTTTTTTTTTTTTTTTTTTTTTTGGCTAATTTGTTTGAGTTTCTTGTAGATTCTGGATATTAATCTTTCGTCAGATATATAGATTGCAAATATTTTTTTCCCACGCTGCGGGTTGTCTGTTTACTCTGCTGATTGTTCCTTTTGCTGTGCAGAGTCTTTTTAGTTTAATTAAGTTCCATCTATTTATCTTTGTTTTGTTGCATTTGCTTTTGAGTTCTTGGTCATGAAATCATTGCCTAAGCCAATGTCTAGAAGGGTTTTCTCAGTGTTATAGTTTTTTATGGTTTCAGGTCTTAGATTAAAGCCTTTGATCCATCTTGAGTTGATTTTTATATAAGGTGAGAGATGAGGATCCAGTTTCATTCTTCTACATGTGGCTAGCCAATTATCCAAGCACCATTTGTTGAATAGGGTGTCCTTTCCCCACTTTCTGTTTTTGTTTGCTTTGTCAAAGAGCAGTTGACTGTGAGTATTTGGCTTTATTTCTGTGTTCTGTATTCTATTCTATTGGTCTATGTGCCTATTTTTATACCAGTACCATGCTGTTTTGGTCATTATGGTCTCACATATATTATAGTCTACAGTTGGGTTATGTGATGCCTCTAGGTTTCTTTTTGTTTTTTTTTTTTTTTTTTTTTTTGCTTAGTATTGCTTTGGCTATTTGGGCTCTTTTTTGGTTTTACATGAATTTTAGGATTGTTTTTTCTAGTTCTGTGAAAAATGATGGTGGTATTTTCATGGGAATTGCATTGAATTTGTAGATTGCTTTTGGCAGTATGGTCATTTTCACAATATTGATTCTACCTATCCATGAGCATGGGATGTGTGCCCAGTTATTTGTGTCATCTATGATTTCTTTCAGCAGTGTTCTTAGTTTTCCTTTTAGAGGTTTTTCATGTCTGTGGTTAGGTATATTCCTAAGTATTTTACTATTCTTATTTTTTGCTGCTATTGTGAAAGGGGTTGAGTTCCTTGATTCGATTCTCAGCTTGGTCACTGTTGGTGTATAGCAGAGCTACTGATTTGTGTACATTAATTTTGTATCCCGAAACTTTGCTGAATTCATTTACCAGTTCTAGGAGCTTTTTCAATGACTCTTTAGGTTTTCTACATATATAATCATATCATGAGCAAACAGTGACAGTTTGACTTCATCTTTACCAGTTTGGATGCTCTTTATTTCTTTACCTTGTCTGATTGCTCTGCATAGGATTTCCAGTACTATGAAGTGGTAAAAGTGGGCAACTTTGTCTTGTTCCAGTTCTCAGGGGGAATGCTTTTAATTTTTCCCCATTCAGTATTATGTTGGCTGTGGGCCTGTCATAGATGGCTTTTATTACATTTTTATCCCCTCTATGCCAATTTTGCTAGGGTTCTAGTCGGTGAAAGATGCTGGATTTTGTCAAATGCTTTTTCTGCATCTCTTGAAATGATTGTGTAAGTTTTGTTTTTAATTATCTTTATGTGGTATATCACATTTATTGACTTGCTGATGTTAAACCAACCTTGCGTCTCTGGTATGAAACCCACTTGATCATAGTGGATTATCTTTTTGATATGCTGTTGGTTTTGGTTAGCCATTATTTTGTTAAGGATTTTCACACTGGTCTGTGCTTTTCTTTTTTGTTATGCCCTTTCCCGGTCTTGGTTGTTAGGGTGATGCTGGCTTCATAAAATGATTTAGGGAGGCTCTCCCTTTTCTCTTTCTTGTGGAATAGTGTCAATAGGGTTGGCACCAATTCTTCTTTGACTATCTAATAAAATTCAGCTGTGAATTTGTCCGGTCCTAGATGGTTTTTTTTTTGTTGGCAATTTTTTAAATTACCATTTGTATTATTTCATTTTCACACTGATAAAGACATACCTGAAACTGTGAACAAAAAGAAGTTTAATTGGACATACAGTTCCACATGACTAAGGAGTCCTCAGAATCATGATGGGAGGCAAAAGGCACTTCTTATGTGATAGCAGCAAGAGAAAAATGAGAAAGAAACAAAAGCAGAAACCCCTGATAAACCCAACAGATCTTATGAAATTTATTCACTATCAGGAGAATAGCATGGGAAAAACCAGCCCCCATGATTTAATTACCTCCCCCTGGCTCCCTCCCACAACACGTGGAAATTCTGGGAGATACAATTCAAGTTGAAATTTGGGTGGGGACACAGCAAAACCATATCATTCCGACACTCACCCCTCCAAATCTCATGTCCTCACATTTCAAAACACAATCATGCCTGCCCAACAGTCCCCCATTCTTAACTCATTTCAGCATTAACTCAAAAGTTCACAGTCTAAAGTCTCATCTGAGACAATGCAAATCCCTTCCACCTATGAGCCTACAAAATAGAAAGCAAGCTAGTTACTTCCTAGATACAATGGGGGTACAGGTATTGGGTGAATACAGCCATTTCAAATGGGAGAAATTGGCCAAAACAAAGGGGCTACAGAGCCCATACAAGTCCAAAATCCAGCGGGGTAGTCAAATTTTAAAACTCCAAAATGATCTTTAACCCCAGGTCTCACATCCAGGTCATGCTGATGCAAGAGGTGGGTTCCCATGGTGTTGGGCAGTTCCACCCCTGTGGAATTGCAGAATACAGCCTTCCTCCTGGCTGCTTTCGTGGGCTGGCATTGAGTGTCTGCAGCTTTTCCAGGCACATGGTGCAAGCTGTTGGTAGATCCACCATTCTGGGGTCTGGAGAACAGTAGGCCTTTTCTCACAGCTCCACTAGGCAGTGACCCAGTAGGGACTCTGTGGGGGGGTCCCTGACCCCACATTTCCCTTCCACACTGCCCTAGCAGAGGTTCTCCATGAGGACCCCACCCCTGGAGCAAACTTTTGCCTGGGCATCCAGCTGTTTCCAGACAGCTTCTGAAATCTAGGCAGAGGTTCCCAAACCTCAATTCTTGACTTCTGTGCACCCACAGGCTCAACGCCACCTGGAAGCTGCCAAGGCTTGGGGCTTTCATCCTCTGAAGCCACAGCCTGAGCTCTACATTGGCCCCTTTCAGCCATGGCTGGGGTGGCTGAGACACCGGGCACCAAGTTCTTAGGCTGCATACAGCACAGGGAACCTGGGCCTGGCCCATGAAACCACTCTTTCCTCCTGGGCCTCTGGGTCTGTGATGGCAGGGGCTGCCATCAATGTCTCTGACATGGCCTGGAGACATTTTCCCCATGGTCTTGGCAATTAAAATTAGGCTCCTTGCTACTTATGCAGATTTCTGAAACCTGCTTGAATTTCTCCTCAGAAAATGGATTTTTCTTTTCTACTGCATCATCAGGCTGCAAATTTTCCAAACTTTTCTGCTGTTTCCCTTTTAAAATGGAATGCTTTTAACAGTACCCAAGTGACCTCTTGAATGCTTTTCTGCTTAGAAATTTCTTCCGCCAGATACCCTAAATCATCTCTCTCAACTTCAAAGTTCCACGAATCTCTAGAGTAGAGGCAAAATGCTGCCAGTCTCTTTGCTAAAACACAAGAGTCACCTTTGCTCCAGTTACCAACAAGTTATTTATCTCTATCTGAGACCATCTCAGCCTGAACCTTATTGTTCATATCACTATCAACATTTTTCTCAACGCCATTGAACATGTCTCTAGGAAGTTCCAAACTTTCCCACATTTTCCTGTCTTCTCAGCCCTCCAAACTGTTCCAACCTCTGCCTGTTACCCAGTTCCAAAGTTGCTTCCACATTTTTGGGTCTCTTTTGAGCAACACCCCACTCTACTAGTACCAGTTTACTGTATTAGTTTGTTTTCATGTTGCTGATAAAAACATACCAGATACTGGGATCAAAAAGATGTTTAATTGGACTTATAGTTCCACATTGCTAAGGAGGCCTCAGAATCATGGTGGGTGGCAAAAGGCACTTCTTACATGGTGGTGGCAAGAGAAAAATGAGGAAGAAGCAAAAGTGGAAACCCCTGGTAAACCCATCAGTTCTCAAGAGAGTTATTCACTATCATGAGAATAGTGCAGGAAAGACCAGCCCCCATGATTCAATTATCCACCCGCCCCTGGGTCCCTCTCACAACATGTGGGAATTCTGGGAGATACAGTTCAAGTTGAGATATGGGTGGGGACACAGCCAAACCATATCACCATTTTAATCTTGCTGCTTGTTATTGGTTTATTCAGAGTTTCTATTTCTTCCTGGTTTAATCTAGGAGGGTAGTATATTTCCAGGAATTTATCCAACTCTTGTAGGTTTTTTAGTTTATGTGTGCAAAGATGTTCATATTAGCCTTGACTGATCTTTTGTATTTCTGTGGTATCAGTTGTAATATCTCCTGTTTTGTTTCTAACTGCGCTTATTTGGATCCTTTCTCTTCTTTGTTAATCTCACTAATGGCCTATCAATTTTGTTTATCTTTCCAAAGAACCAGTTTTTGTTTCACTTATATTTTGTATTTTTTGTTTCAATTTCATTTAGTTTTTCTCTAATCTTTGTTCCTTCTTTTCTTCTGCTGGGTTTGAGTTTGGTTTGTTCTTGTTTCTCTAGTTTCTTGAGGTGTGACCTTAGATTGTCTGTTTGTGCTCTTTCAGACTTTTTGTTGTAGGCATTTAATGTCATGAACTTTCCTCTTAACACCACCTTCACTGTATTCCAGAGGGTTTGATAAGTTGTGTCACTATTATCATTCAGTTCAAAGAATTTGTTTCTTTCCATCTTAATTTAATTGTTGACTTAATGATCATTCAGGAGCAGGTGATTTAATTTCCATAATTTGCATGGCTTTAAGAGTTTCTTTTATAGTTGATTTCCAATTTTATTCCACTGTGGTCTGAGAGAGTACTTGATATGATATCATTTTAATTTTCTAAATTTATTGAGACTTGTTTTGTGGCCTATCATATGGTCTATCTTGGAGAATGTTCCATGTGCTAATGAATAGAATGCATATTCTATAGTTATTGGAAAGAATGTTCTGTACATCTTTTTTAAGTCCATTTGTTCTAGGGTAAAATTTAAACCCATTGTTTATTTGTTGATTTTCTGTCTTGATGACCTGTCTAGGGCTGTCAGTGGAGGATTAAAGTCCGTTATCATTATTGTGTTGCTGTCTGTCTCATTTCTTAGGTCTAGTAGTTATTGTTTTATAAATTTGGGAGCTTCAGTGTTAGGTGCACATATATTTAAATTGTGATATTTTTCTGTTGGACCAGTCCTTCTATCATTACATAATGTCTTTCTTTGTCTTTTTTAACTGTTGTTGCTTTAAAGTGTGTTTTGTCTGATATAAGAATAGCTACTCCTGCCCGCTTTTGGTGTCCGTTTGCATGGAATATCTTTTTCCACCCCTTTACCTAAAATTTATGTGAGTCCTTATGTGTTAGGTGAGTCTCCTGATGACAGCATATACTTAGTTGGTGGATTTTTATGCATTCTTAGTTGGTGGTTTTTTATCCATTATTCCTCAGGAACACCAATTATTCTTAGGTTTGGTCATTTAACATAATTCCAAACTTCTTGGAGGCTTTGTTTTTTGTTTTGCTTTTACTCTTTTTTCTTTGTCTTTGTTCGATTGGGTTAATTCTAAAACCTTGTCTTTGAGCTCCGAAGTTATTTCTTCTGCTTGTTTGATTTTATTGCTGAGACATTCCAGTGCATTTTGCATTTTCCCTCAGTTTTTCCATTATTTCCAGAAACTGTGATTGTTTATTTTTATGCTATCTATTTCCCTGGGTGCCTCCCTGATTAGCTTAATAATCAACCTTCTCAATTCTCTTTCTGGCAATTCAGGGATTTCTTGTTTTGGATCCATTGCTGGTGAGCAATATGAAAAAACAAGGTTCTTTAACATTGCCAAAAGTTCACCACTTTAAGAGGTGTTAAAAAAAACCTTGTTTTATTATATTACTAGAATTGTTTTCCTGGTTCCTTCTCATTTGAGTAGACTATGTTAGAGAAAAGATCTGGGGCTCAAGGCTGCCTTTCAGATTCTTTTGTCCCACAGGGTGCTCCCTTTATGTAGCGCTCTCCCCCTTTTCCTAGTGATGTGGCTTCCTGAGAGTCAAACTGTAATTGTTTGACTGTAATTGTTTAAACTGTAATTGTAATTGATTGTTGTTTCTCTTCTGGATCTAGCCATCCAGCAGAGCTACCAGGGTCTGTGCTGGGGGGTGTTTGCACAGTCCTGTGATGTGAACCATCTTCAGGTCTGTCAGCCATACATAGCAGCAACTGCTTCAGTTAAGGTGGCAGGGCAGTGAAATGTACTCTGTGAGGGTTCTTAGTTGTAGTTTTGTTTATTGCACTAGTTTTGTGCTGGTTAGCCTCTTGCCAGGAGTGGAGCTTTCAAGAAAGCATCAGCTGTGGTAGTATAGGGATGATCAGGCAGTGGGTGAGGCCCTACAGCTCCCAAAAGAATATTTCCTTTGTCCTCAGCTACCAGGGCGGGTAGAGAAAAACCATCCAGTAGGGGCAGCGTTAAGCATGTCTGAGTTCAGACTCTCCTTAGATGGGGCTTGCTGTGGCTGCTGTGGGGATTGCAGTGTGGTTCTCAGACCAATGGAGTTATGTTCCTAGGGGAATTATGGCTGCCTCTGCTGTCACACAGATCACAAGGGAAGTGGGGGAAAAGCTGGCAGCTACAGGCCTCACCCGGCTCATACACACAGCCCAGAAGGCCAGTCTCACTCCCACCATGCCTGCCGCCCAACAGCACCAAGTTTGTTTCCAGGCAGCAGGTGACCAGGGCTGAGAACCTGCCACAAGCTACCAGACTCCTGATTGTAAAAGCAAGCCGGGCTTTCAGGTTTCGTGCCTCCCCACCTGCTGCAGCTTTTGTGCTGTGTCTGCACTCTGGATTCACCCCCGCCCCTGAGTTCTGTCCAGGAAACTTCACATTAGGTCAAAATTATTACAAAAATCAGCTGGAACTGTCCTCCCTGTGGTCTTCTCCCATGTCCTCTGACAGCCCTCCCTAAGGAGCTCTGAGACACAATGTCAGAAATGGTTTCTCTAGGGACTGAGAGAGCCCACAGGGCTCCCTCCACTGCTTCTTCTACCCTTTTATTTCACTTGGCTCTTTAAAATTGTCTCAGCTCCAGGTAAGGCCAAATCCTTCTCCTGTGATCTGGACCTTCAGGTTCCCCAGTGAGGGTGTGTGTTCAGGGGTGGATGATTCCCCCCTTCACACTTTGGCACTCACCGTTTTTCGGCTGTCTCCCAGGGCCTGCAGGTGCAACCTGCTACCTTCAAAGTATCTGTGGATTCTCTTAGCTTTCCTGGTATGCTCCTGCTGTAGTTCCTGAAGCAAAAGTTCACAATGTGAGTCTCCACACGCTGCTCTGTCAGTCTGAGTGGGAGCTGCAATTTAATCCTGCCTCCTATCTGCCATTTTCCTAACCTCCTCCACTTGGTAAGTTATAAAAATTGCCATATATTCTCTTTCTAAAGTTCACCAATCGTTAATAACCGTTTCTTTGTGTCTTGTGACCTAAATATTGTGTGATGAAGTTATTCTGCAAAATGTCTCTCCACTTGGTTTTCCCTGTTGTTTTCTCACAATTACATTTAGTTACTCTTCATTTTTTTTGCATGAATATTGCAGAAGTGATGTTGTATATTTCTAGCTGCATCTTATTGGGCACATAATGCCAGTGTTTCACAGTGCTGGTGGTTTTTACATCAATTTCTTGGTTCACAGTTTTTATCACTGTAAAATAAAGATACAGGAGTCCATAGTAATATACATAAATAGAAATAAAGTTATTGTTTACAATAAAACATCAATTAATATTATATCCAGTAATAAATATTATATAAATTATTAAATATTATGTTGCATAATAATACAAATATTATAAATTATAATAAACATATAAGTATATATATTTTATTATATATTATATATTATATATTTTTATATTAAGTATTCTATCATTTAATAAATATAGGAGAAATAGCAGAGTTAGAAAATCATCAATGGAGGCTCAAAAGAGTGATTGAAAGTTTGATAAGAAATATGATCTCAACCTCCCAGGTTGACGTGATAAATTCTTATGTCCAAAACTTAATAATAGGCAAGGGAATTAGAAAGTCATGTCTTCTATTTAGAATTTTGCTGAAGATTCTAGCCATTGCAACGAGGCAATAGAAAAGTAAAAGACATGAAATTTAAAAAGAAGTAAAACTACCTTTCTTCCAACATGGCACAATAATTTGAGAAATTAGTAAGGAATCTACAATAAAAGGTGGCTTTTTCTTTCAAGGTGATGGGTTAGAATCTTTCAATTATGATTAAAAGCATTAAGATAAACTCTGTGAGTTTTAATTCAAGAAGAAAAATGGTAGTCCACAAAAATCATGAAGGACACCCCAGATCCCAGAGAGGAGAATGCTAACAAACAGCCTCTATGACAGCATCAAGCTGATAAAAGTGAGTGAAGCCCCCTATACGTGAGAGAGGCAGACAGCCTACCTCTGTCACTCACCTTTCCAGTGGAGATCTGAGTAACCTAGGCTGAGGGAGATTACTTAGTTTTTCCCAAGCCCTAGAGCTAACCTGGGGAGAAGACTGGAGATGTTGTAGGGAAAGACACCAGGAAAAGCTGCAGACATTTTCCCAAACCCAGGACTGAGAGCAGAACACCACTTTTAATTGACCAAAGTCAGCTGTTCTTTGGTGACCCAGCAGTGTGCCAGCATAGGCACTTTTGTCTTGAACCAAGGATTGGAGTGCCTGTTCTGGAGTGGGGTGGTAGATTTCACAAAACTGCAAAAAGTGCCTCAGTAGTAGGCACTGGAATTGTGCTCTTCCCTATTGCCAGCCTAGGGCAGGAAGAAAGCTACTATAGCTGCGATTTCTTCTGGGCAGCGAGACTTGTAGCCAGAGTCAGCTTGGTGACCCAGAACCAGTCTGCATGTGTCATTGCTGGATGCCCCAGCCTCCTTCCCTGAGATTATGGTACAGAAGAGCCCTCTCTGATCCACCCCCAGGCAGAAATTTAGGCACTGGAAGTGCCTGATTGCTTGCACCGGCAGCCTGAGATGCCCTGCACTTTTATGGACATGGATCATGGAGCAGTGAGGCCCTCTCCATTCCAAGCTCAGGTAGTTCTCCAGGCATACAGGGCACTCATTCACTTGGTACAGCAGCCTGAGCTTCTTCACCCTTCCTGTGCAGACAACTTGGTGCAGGGGGGCCCTCTTGGTTCCATGCCTAGGTAGATCTCCAGGCATTCAAACAATTCATTCACGTGGATCAACAGCCTGCCACATTCTATACTTTTGTGCAGAGATTGTGGTGCAGGGAGGCCTTTTCTGCTTCACACCCAGGAAGATTCCCAGGTATTCAGAGTACCCACTCTTCTGGTTCAGTAGCTTGAACTCCCTCACACTTCCTCCCCATCGATCATGTTGCAATGAGGCCCCTTCTGCTCCATGCCCAAGCAGATCTCCAGGCATTCAGAGCACCTGCTTGCCTGACTCTGCAGGGTGAAATGATTCCTAGCACACCACGCCCGGCCTGATAGGAATCATTTTACCCTTCCTATGCAGAGATTTTGATGCAGGAGGGCCCTTCCCACTCCATGCCTAGGCAGATCTCCAGTCATCACAAGAACTCACTTTCCTGGAATAGGAGTTTAGACTTCCCCACATTTCCATGCAGAGAGTTTGGGACCAAGTGAGATTTGCAGCTCCACGTCGAGGCAAACTTCTGGGAATTGGTGGCTGCCCACTAGATTATCCCTTGGCACTGCTGCTTGTGCCTGCCATCAGGGGACCTATGAATGGACCTGCCCAGTCCAGCCCCGCCTATGGTGATTCCTGCCTCCCAGGGACTGAGCATGGAGCTCAAACCACTGTGAACTCCAGGAATCAGCCCACTGCCTGAGACAACAGAGAGCTTCTACCAGTAAACAAGGATCGAGTATATACCCAGTCACATTGGCCACAGCTGGCTCTTACCTGTAAGCACTATCTACTGGCTCATAGGTTGAACTGCACAGCCCAATATAAAAACTGCTGACAGAAGTGCATGGAGCTATAGAAGCAAAGCCAAAGGAACCTACCAAGAATTCTTTATGGTTACATCACTTGAGTCAGGGAAGGAAAGAAGAAAAATCAATAATACTATAGGAAAAGAAAGAAAAAGCATCCTACCTGCATGAAACTGATCACAAAAAGTAGAATGCTAATGTCTCCAGATGAGAAAGAATTAACACAAGATTATTAGCACCATGAAATACCTAAATATAGTAACACCACCAAAGGACTGCACTAGCTGTCCAGCAATTGTCCCTAACCAAAATGGAAACTCAGAAATGACAGATAAAGAATTCAAGGCATAGATTGCCAAGAATCTAAATGAGATTGAAGACAAGGTTGACAATTACACAAATAAACTTTTTTTTTTTTTTGAGACAGAGTTTTGCTCTCGTTGCCCAGGCTGGAGTGCAATGGCGCTATCTCAGCTCACCGCAACTTCTGCCTCCTGGGTTCAAGTAATTCTCCTGCCTCAGCCTCCCAAGTAGCTGGGATTACAGGCATATGCCACCACGCCTGGCTAATTTTGTATTTTTAGTCGAGACGGCGTTTCTCTATGTTGGTCAGGCTGGTCTCGAACTCCTGACCTCAGGTGATTCACCCACCTCGGCCTCCCAAAGTGCTGGGATTACATGCGTGAGCCACTGTGCCCAGCCTACAAATAAACTTCTAAATCAATCTAGGAACTGAAGAAGGAGATAGACATCTTAAAAAGAAATGAGAGCTTATGGAATTGAAAAATGCACTTAATTAATTTCAAAATGTAATTTAAAGATTTATCAATAGACTAGACCAAGCAGAAGAAAGAATTTCAGAGTTTAAAAACCAGACTTTTGAACTAATACGATCAGATCAGAATTTAAAGAAAAGAATTTTTAGAAAAAGAACAAAGTCTTCAAGAAATATAAAATTATATAAAGTGATCAAACACACAAATTATTGTAATTTCAGAGAGAGAAAAAGAAAAGTAAATAACCTGAAAAATATGTTTGTGAAAACAATTCAAGAAAATTTTCCTAATCTTGGGAAAAAGGCAGACATCCATACACAAGAAAGTCAGAGAGCATCTGCGAGATTCAATATAAGATGAACATCACCAAGGCATATATTTACCAGCCTGTCCAAGGGCAATGCTAAAACACAATCTTAAAGGCAACTAGAGAAATAGTTCAGATCACATACAAAGGGAACCCCAGAAGTATAACAGCAAATTTCTTTACAAAAGACTTACAAGCATTGAGATATTGGTGACCTAATATCAACATTCTTTTTCTCAGACAGGGTCTCACTCTAGTTTCCCTTGCTGGAGTGGCATGATCTCAGCTCACTGAAGCCTCGACCCTCTGGGCTCAGGTGATTCCCCATCTCAGCTTCCCATGTAGCTGGGACTACAGGTATTCACTACCGTGCTTGGTTAATATTTTGTATTTTTTAGTAGAGATGGGGTTTTGGCATTTTTCCCAGTCTGGTCTCAACCTCCTAGACTCAAGCAATTCACCTGCCTCAGCTGCCAAAAGTGATGGGATTACAGGACTGTATTGGTCCATTCTCACAGATATAAGGATATACCTAAGACTGGGTAACTTATAAAGGAAAGATATTTACTTGACTTACAGTTCCAAAAGGCTGGAGAGGCCTCAGGAAACTAACAATCATGGCAAAAGGATAAGCAAATATGTCTTTCTTCTCATGGCAGAAGGAAGGAGAAGAATGAGTACCCAGAGAAGGGGGAAACCCCTTATAAAACCATAAGATGTTGTGAGATCTAACTCACTATCATGCAAGCAGCATGGGAAAAACAGCCCCCATGATTCAATTATCTCCACTTGGTCCCTCCCATGACTCATGGGGATTATGAAAACCACAATTCAAGATGAGATTTGGGGGGTGACACAGCCAAACCATATCATTCTTCCCCTGCCCCTCATAAATCTCATGTCCTTACATTTCAAAACAGAATCATGCCCTTTCAACAGTCCCCCAAAGTCTTAACTCATCCCAGCATTAACTGAAAAGTCCAAGTCCAAAGTTTCATGTGAGACAAGTTAAGTCCCTTCCACCTATGAGCCTATAAAATCAAAAGCAAGTTAGTTACTTCGTAGATACAATGGGGGTACAGGCAATGGGGAAATACTCCCATTAGAAATGGGAGAAATTGCCAAAACAAAGGGGTTAAAGGCCCCATGCAAGCCCAAAATCCAATAGGGTAGTCATTAAACCTTAAAGTTCCAAAATGATCTCTTTTGACACCATATCTCACATCCAGGTCACACTAATGCAAGAAGTGGGCTCACACAACCTTGGGCAGCTCCACCCATGTGGCTTTGCAGGGTACAGCCGCACTCTGGCTACTTTCATGGGCTGGTGTTGAGTGTCTCTGGCTTTTCCAGGTGCACAGTACAAGCTGTCAGTGACCTACCATTCTGGGGTCTAGAGGGCAGTGGCTGTCTTCTTACAGCTCCATTAGGCAGTGCCCCAGTGGGGACTCTGTGTGGAGGCTCCAACCCCATATTTCCCTTCCTCACTGTCCTAGCAGAGATTCTTCATGAGGGCCCTGTCCCTGCAGCAAACTTCTGTCTGGACATCCAGGCTTGTTCATATATCCTCTGAAATCTAAGTGGAGGTTCCTAAACCTCAATTCATGACTTCTGTGCACCTGCAGGTTAAACGCCACATGGAAACTGCCCAGGCTTGGGGCTTGCACCCTCTAGAGCCATGTCCCGAGCTGTACCTTTGCCCCTTTTCACCATGGCTGGAGTGGCTGGAACTTAGGGCACCAAGTCCCTAGGCGGCACACAGCAGGGGGTCCCTAGGCCTGGCCTATAAAACCATTTTTCTTCCTAGGCCTCTGGGCCTGTGATGGGAATGGCCACCAAGAAGGTCTCTGAGATGCCCTGAAGACATTTTCCCCATTGTCTTGCTGATTAACATTTGGTTCCCTGTTACTTATGCAATTTTCTACATCTAGCTTGAATTTCTCCTCAGAAAGTGGGTTTTTCTCTTCTACCACATCGTCATGCTGCAAATTTTCTGATCTTTTTTTTTGCTCTGCTTCCCTTTTAAATATAAGTTCCAATTCCAAACCATGTCTTTGTGAATACATACAGCTCAGTGCTTTTAACAGCACCCAAGTCATGTCTTGAACACTTTGCTGCTTAGAAATTTCTTCTGCCAGATACCCTCAATCATATCTCTTAAGTTCAAAATTCCATAGATCTCTAGGGCAGGGGTAAAATGCCACCCGTCTCTTAGCTAAAACATAGTAAGAATCACCTTTATTCCAGTTCCCAACAAGATCCTCGTTTCCATCTGAGATGGCCAGCATTCCGTCAAAGCCATTCAACAAGTCTCTAGGAAGTTCCAAACTTTCTCACGATTCCCTTTCTTCTTCTGAGCCCTCCCACCCTTCCAACATCTGACTGTTACCCAGCTCCAAAGTCGCTTCCACATTTTTGTGTATCTTTACAGCAGCGTCCCACTACTCATTACCAATTTACTGTATTATTTTGTTCTCATATCAATAAAGACATACCTGACACTGGGTAATTTATAAAGAGAAAGATGTTTAATGGACTCACAGTTCCACATGGCAGGGGAGGCCTCACAATCATGGCAGAAGGTAAAGGAGGAGCAGGCTCATGTGTTACATGGCAGCAGGCAAGATAGTGTGTGCAGGAGGACTCCCCTTTATAAAACCATCAGATCTTGTGAGACTTACTCACTATCATGAGAACAGCATGAGAAAGACCTGCCCCCATGATTTAATTACCTCCCACCAGGTCCTTCACATGACACGTGGGAATTATGGGAGCTATAATTCAAGATGAGATTTGAGTGGGAACACAGCCAAACCATATCAACAGGGTAACTATGCGTTGGGGAAAGGGCAATGATCAGACATGTCAGGGACTACTGGACACAGGCTCTGAGCATATGATGATTCCAGGGGGCCTAAAACATCACTGTGGTCCTCTGGTTAAAGTAGGAGCTTACGGATTTCAGGTAATTAATGGAGTTTTAGCTCAGGTTCAACTTCATTGGATCCTCTGACTCATCCTGTGCCAGAATGCATAATTTTCATAGACATGCTTAGAAGCTGGCACAATCCCCACATTGGCTCCCTGACTGGTAGAATTAAGACAATTATAGTCAAAAAGGCCAAGAGAAGCCATGAAAGCTGCCTCTACCTAGAAATATAGTAAATCAAAAACAATATTACATCCCAGATGGGATTGCAGAGATTAATACCACCATTAAGGACTTGAAAGAATTTGGGGGTGGTGATTCCCACCACATCCCTGTTCAACTCTCCTATTTGGCCTGTGAAGAAGACAGATAAATCCATTATTATCATAAGCTTAACAAAATGGTAGCTCCAATCGCAGCTGCTATACCAGATGTGGTTTTATTGCTTGAGCAAATTAACACCTCTCCTAATACCTGGTATGTAGTAATTGATTTGGCAAATGTCTTTCTCCATTCCTGTCTATAGGGACCACCAGAAGTAATCAGTCTTCAGCTGGCAAGGCCAGCAATATACCTTCACTGTCCTACCTCAGGGATATGTCAATTCTCTGGCTTTGTGTCACAGTGTTGTTTGCAGAGATCTTGATTGCTTTTCCCTTCCACAAGATATCACACTGGCCTATTACATTAATGACATTATGCTGACTAGATCCAGTGAGGGAGAAATAGCAAACAGACCGTACTTATTGGTGAGACATTTGGCATGCTACTGGATGGAAAATAAATTTGACTAAAATTCAGAGAACTTCTACCTCAGTGAAATTTCTAAGGGCCCAGTGGTGTGGGGCCTGTTGAGATATTCATTCTAAGGTGAAGGATAAGTTGCTGCATTTTGCCCCTTCTACAACCAAGAAAGAGTTACAATGCCTAGTGGGCCTATTTGGATTTTGGAGGCAACACATTTCTCATTTGAGTGTGTTAGTCTGGTCCATTTATTGGTTGCCAGTTTTGAGTGGGGTTCAGAACAGGAGAAGGCTCTGCAACAGGTCCAGGCTGCAGTGCAAGCTGCTCTGCCACTTGGGTCACATGACCTAGCAGATCCAATGGTGCTTGAGGTGTCAGTGGCAAATAGGGATGCTCTTTGGAGCCTTTGGCAGGCCCCCATAGGTGAATCACAGCAGAGGCCTCTAAGATTTTGGAGCAAGTCTCTGCCATCTTCTGCAAATAACTACTCTCCTTTTGAAAGACAGTTCTTGGCCTGTTACTGGGCTTTGGTGGAAACTGAACATTTGCATATGGGTCATCAAGTCACCATGTGACCTGAACTGCCTGCGTTTCATGAACTGGGTGCTTCCTGACCCATCTCACCATAAAGTTGGGCATGCAAAGCAGCATTCATCATCAGGTGGAAGTGGTATGTATGTGACTTGGTTTTAGGAGGTCCTGAAGGCACAAGTAAGTTACATGAGAAAGTGGCTCAAATGCCCATGGTTTCCACTCCTGCCAATCTGCCTTCTTTTCCCAAGCCTGCACCAATGGCCTCATTGGGAATTCCCTGTGATCAGTTGACAGAAGAAAAGACTAGAGCCAGGTTTACAGCTGCAACACTGCAGCCCCTTTGTTTTGGCCAATTCTTCCCATTAGGTACAGGTGTATTTACCCAACACCTATACCCCTATTGTATCTAGGAAGTAACTAATTTGCTTTTCATTTTACAGGCTCATAGGCGCAAGGGACTTGCCTTGTCTCAGATGAGACTTTGGACTTGGAGTTTGGGTTAACGCTGGAATGAGTTAAGAATTTGAGGAACTGTTAGAAGGTCATGATTGTTTCGAAATGTGAAGACATAAGATTTGAGAGGGGCCATGGCAGAATGATAAGGTTTGGCTCTGTCCTCACCCAAATCTTACCTTGAATTTTAATAATCCCCATGGATCAAATCGGAACCAGGTGAAAGTAATTTGATCATGGGGGCAGTTTCCCCCGTGCTGTTCTCATGATAATGAGTGAGTCTCTCTCACAAGACCTGACGGTTTTATAAGCACCTGGAATTCCCATGCTGGCACTCATTCTCTCTTCTGATGCCCTGTGAAAAGGCCCCCTCCACCATGATTGTAAGTTTCCTAAGGCATCCCCAGCCGTGAGGAACTGTGAGTCAATTAAACCTCTTTTTATTTTTTCACAAATTACCCAGTCTAGGCTATTTCTTCACAGCAGCATAAGAACAGGCTAATACACTTACAAAGGATGAGACAGATTGGTTTTTAGGATGAGGAGCTGAATCTACTCTGTATGGCTTTAGAATACAAAGCTGGCACCAAATAATGGATGTTATTAAAAGGTAGATTTTGGTATAGGTGACACTTTGTTTCCTAATTTTTAGACTTGTTGAAAGAAGATTATTAGTAGGAATTGAATCAAGCAGAAGCAAAGAAACCACTTGCCAGGATGTCACAAAGAGAATCCAAATGAAGACACAGAATAAATTCTAATGCCTTTCACAAAATGCTCAGACTTTAACAAAAAGTTTTAGGTTCTATGTTCTTAACATATTACACTTTTGAAGGAAGAGAATGAAATAAAGATTGGCATAGACAGGGAGGATTCTGAGGATGTAAGAGAAGTTGAGTAGAAACACTGCAACAATTCAATTAGCAGAAAATTTGTTGAAGTGTTTTTTTGTAAAAACAATTTTCTAAAAATGTTAGCTCCCTCAGAAACATCAGAAAAAAATATTCTGCAATATTTATGGCATGTTTTGTTCTTAGAAACTTAATGTCTCTCTTCACATAGTATCTCTCTTTGTAAGTTCCAGTAACAATCATTCAGGAGAGTACAAAGACATCATATTATCTCTACAGCAAACATCCTAACCTGTGACAGGTGCATACACACACCAAGTGTAAAACAGTTGAAATCTCACTAGAAAAATGTGTTTTCTGATTAGAGTGACTGGTAAGTGGTTTTAAATAAATTTGTGCATGTAATACATACTTAAAAGTTAATATTTTAAGATGGCAGATCCCTTAAGCAAATATTTTACTAATGAAAGCAACTCCATCAAATGACAAGGTGGGCATTTAACTTACAGTTCATTTTATGTTCAGAAAATTAGGAACGTTTTTAGTTTCCTAATACCTTTTTCTGAGCCTCTCTCTCATGAGTGGATATGTGCATTTACCTGTGCATACACATACCTCCCCAGGTGTGTATATCTGTATATGTAAAAGATTTGGAGAATTGGAGTGGAGTAATATGAAAAGAAAAATGTCTCCTCTTTCTGTGATTAGAGATTCTTTTTGGTGGTTGGGGAATCTATTAAAGTTGATTCATCTGAGCTTTTCTAGAATAAAGAATAAGGCTGCTTTGAATGAAATATTTTTTATTTAATGAAAATGAGAGCTCACTTCTCAATATATATGTACGAGATTATAAATCAATTTCTCTTTCTTTTCTATCTGAGTTTCTCCTTAACCCGTTGCCTTTACCTTCACTATAAAAGAGGAAAAATTAAAATGTATGTTTTGTTTCCAAAACCAAATTTTTGTTCTAATATCAAAGGCTTACAATTCAAAGGAGAATATAAAAATTACTCAGTCCTTTTCATAATTATCCAAATGGCATTAGAAAGAAAAATAGACTTTTTCATAAGTAAAATATGGTCTATTTTATTAATATTTCAAGCTTTCATAGAAAGCTTTGCATGCATGAGTCAGAACCTCAAAGCAAATCTCATTTACAATTCATGACATCTTTTCATCGCAATTATTTAGTTTAATTTTCTTTGCATTTTATTTCTTTTAACTTTTAGGTTCACATTCATTTAGCTGAAACTATTATAATCCTTTCTCCCTTTACCAAAAATTCACCATTATCTGAGACCTGTGTTTTTTTTTTTTTTTCTTTCGTGAGGTCGTTAAACTCAAACATGGATCTGAGTTAGTAATCTACTAAGGAGGCAATGCTGGAAAGAACTTACATAGTTAACCTATTTGTGCATTTTATCATTGGTATCCAGGTTAATTCACACAAACATTTATTTCAAATTGTTATGTATACAATTTAACAATTTTATCATCTCTACCACATTTAGTGAGTGATTCTAATATTTTCTGTTTCTTTGTTGTTAGGGTTTACTTACCTTTCTTTATTACACTTTATTTCATTTATTTTGAAATACTACTTCATTCCCATCCTCAATTGTGATTACAAAGATACATGCTGTTACTGTTAGATTTTTAAATGGTGTATTTTTACAAATATATTTTTAAATGAGTTTGAGCCATATATATATATATATATATATACACATAAGAAACTAAAAGTTTAAGTAATACAAGATATTACTTGCTTCTTTAATCATAAATACACTCCATTGATTTTATTTATTTACCTTACCTCCCACAATTCTAACAAGTCTCCATCCTTTTAATTCAGACCAAGACATCAGATTCCTCTGTAGACCTAGCAGATCTGTCCACCCCTGGAAACTTGCCTAATTCTTTCTTGTTTCTAAATTACCAATTCAGACATCCAAACCTTTTACCACAGCCTACTCTTCTTCCAACACACTGTTCAATCACTGTACCATGATTATTAGTAGATTTAAAAAGATATCTTCTCTAATAATACCTCTATTGTGTCATAGTAAAACCATTCTCTCTGTATTTTCTCCTCTTTATGCAGTACAGATTTTATTGTCCACTGCATCAACAATACATTTTTTAATACTTTATTGTTCCTTAACTTTATACATCTTGATATGGCTTGGCTGTGTCCCCACCCAAATCTCACCTTGAATTGTAATAATCGCCACATGTCAAGGGTGGTGCCAGGTGGAGATAATTGAATCAGAGGGGTGATTTCCCCTATACTGTTGTCATGGTAGTGAATAAGTCTCTTGAGATCTGATGCTTTTATAAAAATTAGAGTTCCCCACACATGTTTCTCTTTCCTGCCACCATGCAAGATGTTACTTTGCTCTTCATTCACCTTCTGCCATGATTGTGAGGCTTCCCAGCCATGTGGAACTGTGAGTCAATTAAACCTCTTTCCTTTATAAATTACCCAGTCTCAGGTATGTCTTTATTAGCAGCATGAGAACAGACTAATATACATTTATTGTCAAAAACCCTGCTGTTTTCTCTGTTCTTTTGAACTGCCAATTATTGCTAAAAAAGTTTTACAAAGAGGCAGATTTAGACCACTGCAAATTCACTATCATCACCCTCAAATATGCTTTGAAATCTGTCAATCTTTTTGTTTTCTGGTTCACTTTTTTTCCCACTCTTTTGAAGAATATAAACTTTAAACTGCTTCAGCTTTCTTCTAAGCTCCAATTCCCCTTTCACTTTTTCTTACTCTTCGAAGGTGAATTCTCTTGCCTTCCAAAGAAAGTAAAAGGTACCACTCTGGAAACTTTCTCATCTTGATTTACCAGATCACTGGACAAGCCTGCATTTCTTGTATAAATAAACTACTGTCTCGATGTGGATCTCAACGTGGATATTTCAAAGACATCTCACACTCATTGTGTTCAAGATCAATCTCATAATCAAACATCTCTCCCTTCACTCATTTTTTTTCAGTATTTCCCATCTCAGATGAAAACATCGGCATCATCGTGGCAGCCCAGGTTTCAAACTTGGGAGTCATCCTTGAATTCTTCCTCCTCAACCCAATTTTTCAATTAATTACCAAGTCTCACTGATTTAATTATTTAAAATATCTCTCAACACTATCCCCTCTCTAGAACACAAGTTTTACAAATGCAGAAAATTTAGAACTATTTTTATCTTTAGAATTACAAAAACAATCATTGCCCTTCCATATGTTTACTAACTATACTTTTCTCTAAATGACATCTCTGTTAATAGCTTGTTTTCCTAAATAATTTTTTACATTTCTCTTCCATCATCTAAAATCTATACTTACATAGTCAGTATTTGACAACTTATTCTTGGCTTGACCTAAAAGATGTAATTAATAAAATGTTAATGTGCCTTCCAATCATATTTCTTATAGATTTTCTGTTAAATATGGTGCTTCTTCATTGATATTTATAATACAGTAGAAAATATATTACTATGAATATAAGCCATATTAATCTCACCTTGAATTTCATTTATATTTCTAATACATAAAAGTGTCAATATTTTGGACTTTGGGTAAATGTGATTACTTAATTGAGACTTTGGACCTACGTTTTACTGCAACTCATCCTTTAGGTATTTTTTTTCTGTCTCCTTGATACTTATTACATCAGTATGTTATCTCAGATCTAAGCAGCTAGAAACACATTATAAATTAAATGGGCTTTTCTTTGAAGACTATAATTAGTTCATAATAAATCTTGACTTTAAAAGAATATGTGGATTTAGATCAAAGCAAAAAGTTTTCGTTTATTTTCATTTTGTGAAATTCTTTTTATTCTTTGAATTTATCTTTTATTTGGTCACTTTTTTCGCCTCAAGTAATACTCTTTTTCTTTGACGTTTTTCTCTCTAAGTATAAAAGTATGAAACATAAACAAGCTCCTGCATTAGAAGTGTACAACTCAAGCATTGTAAAGCTATCTACACACTGACAAATCCCGTAACATGGGAGATAACTAATTAATATACAAAATGTCAGGGCACAGAAATAACTAAAATCCACTTATTTGTGTTAAACATGAGATTCAAATATTCAATCCAAAGAAAAACACTTAATCATTTTTCTCTCTTCCACATTTGCCTGTTGATACACTTATTAAAATATTCTTGTATAATCATGTTTGATCTTCCCATTTCAAGTCAGTTTTATAACATCAAAATCTGCCATTCAGACAAAACAGGCAATCAGAAAGATTATTTCCTCCCCATGCCCTAACCCCAACAACTATGAAGTCAATTTTATGACACAACTCTAAACACTGGATTCTGATGATAAATGCTAAGCCTAATTTCTTCATAATCCAAGAGGATTTTGGAAACTGTATTCCATTCTACTTCCATGGCAAATATTAGCAAAGCACATGGAATACCACATTTACAGCTGTGTTTATTATAGACATAAGTATGTGAGGAGTTACTTATTTTAAATATCAACATGAATTCTGTGGAGAAATGTAAGTATTTATATCTCACCAAAATACTTATAATTAATTTAAAAAGTAAGATTTTACAAAAGTACTATGAGCACATTTAGACCATCTGGAAATCATTTATGAAGTTATGGAAAAAAGCAAATTTCTAACACTGCAGCATAATTAGCTGTACTTCTATTGAATATACTTCTGCTTTTTTTCTAGGAAGATATTATACATTGTTTTAACCATGTTTTTACAATTTTGAACAACGCCCTTTTTATAGATTGAAAAGTTAAAATGTTTGCATTTTACTTCCCGTAACATTTAAAATTGGTTGTCATTCCAAAGTCTCCTTTATTTATATTTTATTACAATTACGTAATATATGGGTGATGTTCCAAATGCACTTATTGTCTAATACTAAACTAATTGAACAACTTACTTGAAATGACTATTAAAACAAAAAGTTTTCTTGAAGTTATGGATTTGTCTCTACAAGAAAATAGTATGTAGTCAATCATAATATAGAAGTTCAAATACTTTATTTTAGAGTGGCTTGTGTTCACAAGGTATCTTCACAATAATAAAAACTGGTAAAATCTTAAGCCAGAAAATATTTATTTGAAACAAAATTTGATATAATTAGCTATTTGGTAGAACGGCAACATTATAATGAATGATATCTATACAAGTCTATTTTTATACTTCATCTCTCCTTAGCAATCTCACTCCAGATCCTCACAAATACTGTTTGCAATATTACCTTCTGATCTATTTCATGGACATAATGAACAGAGAAATAAAAGTTTTTAATTCAAAAGATAAATAGTGATTGAATTCATCACTTAGCCTCCTGCCCTTGTAAATCCGTGGTGCCTCCCGACTTCAGTTACTAAATTTTAATTGCAAAAACAATGAGCCATTAAACCCTTTTACCTGCTGTTTACACTTTTTTATGTATTTGTGAAAATAAACATACTGAGTGAAGTAAGACTAAGCAAAATGGTGAAGTACAGATTAATTTTTTAAAAAGACAGATTATCTATGTATATGTTTCCCTCCATCTTCCCCCCACCCCCGCCCCTAGTCAGTCCTGCTCTGTTGCCCAGGCTGGAGTGCAATAGTGCCATGTTGGCTCATTGCAACTTCGTCCTCCAGGGTTCAAGGGAGTCTCCTGCCTCAGCCTCCAGAGTAGCTGGGGCTAAAGGCATGCACCTCCACACCTGGCTTGTTTTTTTCCCTTTTTGCGTTTTGTCCCATGCACTTCTTTTTCAAGACTATATAGGTAGCGACAGTAAAAAGTAGAAAGGCGTAATATCTTTCGATATTCAGCCTCTAGTTTTAGGTTTGATGCAATTCCATATAGAATGTTTTCACCTGTTTCTTAAGGAAAACTTAAATACATAGAACCCTATGTAAAATGGTCTGCTTTGGCTACTACCTAAGAATAACATATATGCTGTAACTCTTCTATCCTCATTAGAAAGAGTGTAGTTCTATTTATTATGACCCTGAATCAAATGAAAAGAAGCTCTATTTTCTTTTTTTCTAGAAAATATACCTACTTAAGAGTTCAAGCTGAAAATTAGTTTAACTGGGAAAAACACAAGCATCATAGTTACCTGGGACAGTAGCAATCAGACATTACCCCTGCTTGAAACCAAGCTTCAGGATTTTCTTATTATTATTCAGGATAAAATGTATAAATTACATATATTAAGTTTTATAATTATACATATAATTATTTTATCACTGTGATAACCTGTGTCTCTGCATGTATATATGTATATTAATAGTGCATTTATGTTGCATGTTTTCACATATTAAAGAAAACCATAGGTAAAGTTTGCATTCATCATTAATCAAATTACTTAAATTGAACCATACTTAATGGCAATCATTTCTAAGATGCTGTTATATGTGCTCCAAGAGGTACAAAGATGGTGAACTCCTAGAGAGGTTTCTAAAGTTCATTTCATGGTGACATTTGAGATGGAAGCAAAGAATAAAGTAACCAAGTGCAAAGAAATATACTAAAACTGTTATTGAAAATTAAAGCATGAATACATGTGAATGAAAAAATACAAACAACAGGCCATGGCATTTCAGAGAAAGCAGAGTTTACTTCTTAATAACTCAAGAAAAAGACACATTGAGCCATGGAAGCTCATTATAATTTAAAACATGGATTGGTGGAACAGAATAGAATTCCTCAGGAGTGTACACAATTACTAAAGAATGTAGTTGAAAGTAAATGGACAATGGTAAAGAAAGGTAGAAAGATAGTTTGGAAAGCCATTATACATCTCTGAATTTCAATGGGATTATGAGCCATCAATCATAATTTTAAAATGTAATAAATGTCGTGAGGTGTTTTCATTTATGGAAAATATATGTTAGGTTTAGAGGGTTGAGAACTGTATTTTAGAGTTTCCAAAATGTAGGACTGAAAACTTTATATATTTCTATAAAAAATCATGTGGTGTTGTATTTCTATAAACAAGGATGAAGCAGTCTATATATATTTTACTGGACGACATTTTCATATAAACCTGGTAACTTATACAAATTTTAGATTTAAATAAATTATAAAGATTCTACAGATAATTCCAATATACTCTCCACACTGATCCCCATTATTAAAATATTGCAGGAGTGTATTATACTTGCTAAAATTAATGAAGTAATATTAGTATAATATTATTAAAGAATATCAAATAAAAATAATATTTTAAATTTCTTAGTTTCACCTAATGTTTTTACTGAACCAGAGTACCATTCAGAATACCACAATGTATTCAGTCATCACATATTTTTACTCTCATCTTAGCTGTGATAGTTTCTCAGACTCTTTGTTTTTGATAACCTTGACAGTTTTGAAAATTCCTGTTCAGGTATTCTGTCGTATTTACCTCAGTTGAGATTAGTCTGCGATTTTGCTCCTGATTATATTGGGTTATGTATTTTGGAAGGAAGACTACAGAGGTAAGGTCAGTTTTTATCACATAATACTATCAATATCATAGTACATGCTACCAGCCTGCTTACCACTGTTTATGCCAACTTTGACAACCTGGCTGAGGTAGGACTGTAGGTTTCTACACACACACACACACACACACACACACACACACACACAAAAAACAAAAAAACCCTTTTTTTTTCTTTTTCCCATACTGTACTCTTTGAAAGGAAGTCACAATTAGTAGCCATAGTTAAGTTGTGGAGAGTTTTGCACTACCTCTTGAGACAAGAGACTCCAAGAAAATTTTTTAGACTTCTCCTGCATCGGAGATTTTGTCTAACAGATTTTGCTTCATTCCGATGATCTGCTTTTGGGAACAGACATGTTGAGGGTTGTTAAATCTTCTTGGATAATTGTTTTCTTTCTCATTACATAAGGTCTTTTCCTAGAAGACAGGGCTCCCCTAAAGAGTGGCTATCTTGGTTTATGGCTACTCTTGATGGGACCTCAAGACAAAGTTAGAAAAAAAGCCATAAAAAGAAAAATCAAAACGTAGAAGGACATGGCTTTTTAGAACTGCTTTTTAACCCAGTACCACTACCCAATTAAAATAACTTTCCCTCAGAAAAATATCTTCCATAAAATTAGTGCTCTAAGACAATTTGCCATTTCTGTCTTATTTATCAATGGCTTAACATAACTCCAATAGAAATGGGTATGCATACTTCAATAGGATGAGCAAAGCTGCTGATTATATGAAGGGGAATCAAACCAGATTTCAAAAAGTTGAGGAAGAAGTGAAATAAAGCATTGAATTAGAGGAGTCAGACCTAGAGCTTTCTCTTGGTCAGTGAAATGGAAGGATGGAGGCAAGATGAATAAATCAAGGTCTTTGTAGAAATACAGGAAGGGCAATTTTTGGAAGTGAAGCTTAAGCATATTCTTAGGAAGAACGGAGACACCTAGCATAGAGAAATGTTTTTAAACTAAGAAAAAAATTGATAAAGTCTCAAAGGAGCAAAGGGAAGTATAGCAAGAATAAGTCAGAAGTTCAGAGGGGTTGTCGAGCCTTGAAAAAGAAACTGTACTTCAGAAACAAAAAAAAAAGAGAAAGGAAGCGTGTGTTGTGGAATCACTGTGGGCAAAAGAATGGATGTGAGGGCAATTCTATCCACTATCAATTCTGAGGATTTTCGATGCTAGCTTTTTGAAAAATTGTAAACACTTGTTTTTTACAAAATAATGTATCTGCTTCATTCGTATATGGCATTTTCCAAGCCACCTTGCTGAATAAAAAATAAACAGAAACAAAATGCATGACATTTTTAAATTAAGTTGGTTGGATTCTGTTGACTTGTTTGTGGAAAAATTGTCAAAAGTATTTGTATATGGGAAACTATATGCTTTAATATTTAAGATTTTAAGATATTTACTAATTTAGACCAAAATAATCAATTCTTCTGAATCTTTTTAGGAATATATTCATTACAGTTTTCCAGCTACAGACGTTCTCTTAGATTAACAGCAAATAGGGTTTCTTGTTTAGGGCCTGTAAAATAATTCTAATGATCTGTATAAGCCCGGAGGCCCTTCAAAGGCTTTATGAGGGAAATTAATTGAAGATTCACTGTTCTTGGAATTTACTGCTATTGGTACTTAATAGCTCAGACAAATTCTCTCTCGTATGTGAATAAATTACTATTGCATTTTTGGCACTTCTCTTTTCTCTCCTCTTTTCTCCAGGTATTGTTCTTGTATCATCACAATTATATTTATACTTATATAATTCCACATACCACCCATGACTGCCTATTCACTGTTTAATCCATAGGAATTTTGAAGGATTACAAATTTAACCTAAGCATTTTGCTGTGTGTATTATCACATAATACTCAGTGTTAATTGGCAATTGTTCTTTTCTGATTCAATTATATGTTTTCAACTTGAGATTTGCTTAAGGAGAATTAGCCTGACAGTACAAACAACAAACAGTAATACTTGAACATATGAGAGACACACACAGTAGCATTCACAAAGGTCTAAAAAATGTTTTGTGTTTCTGGCAGTGTAGTTGTGTTTCTTCTCCCTGCTGCCTTCTTGTCCTAGGTTATTGATATTTAAAGACTAGAACAAGATAAAGAGCTGTTGCTTCTCGCAAATTCATTTACCATGATTATTTTTCAGAACTCTTCATTAACTCAAGTCCCTACATGCATTTTGCTTTTTATCAAGTATTCTGTAGCCATGAAAATAAAAGTCTTCTTCAATCAAACAACACTTTCTACCAGAATTTAAAGTAGTCATGTTAATCCAAAGAAGACAAAACCAGTCATGTATTAAAATAATTGCCACATCCTAAGCAAACACTGCCAACACCGTCCTATCTTTGCATTAGTCTAGATCTGTGCATTTTTCTATGCCTGTGCTGGGATATTGAGGTGACAAAGACATTGAAATGATAATGAAGCAGGTCACAAGCTCAAACACAACTCTAGCTTATATATTGAAGTACAGTTTCTTGGCAAAAGTGAATGTAGTAGAAGCAGACAAAGGACTCACAAGCATAAAACAGAAAAAATATCTTTAAAAAGGGGCATTGAGCTCAAATACCCTTAAATTCATTGGCTGAGTAGAAACACAGGGAGGGTCTTCTGTATGCGCAAATTAAAGACTGCCACAGATTGTGTGGTGGGAAGCCTTAGGGCCACTCAGGAGGAGAACAGTTTTTTTTTTAATATCATTAAGTAGTGTGTCAATTAGATTCAACACAGCTTAAATCTACAGAGCTATTTGGAAACCACACATTTCTGAAAGTGTTGCCTACATTTCCAGTTTCCGACTCAAGACTTTTAAGCAGCATGGGTTTTGCATGACCTTTCTCATTTTGATAAGAACAATTTAAGAATCAGGCTGATTTCTGCTTAATCAGCAAGGATGTTGAGAAATCACTCCTGCAGTTCCTGCTGACACTTATTTATAGGATTTGCTGATGCTAGATAAGGAGATGTGAGGATGTGAAAACCCATGGGTGGGAGTGAGAAGAGTGGATAACAAGGCAGATACACTATCTAGTTAATTTCAGTAAAAACCCAAACTTTAAAGTTAAATGAAATATTGAACTAAGGGATGTATAAGATAGGAGATGTGAAGACTCATGCAATTTCAAAACCGATAAGTCTCCGAATGGTGTACAGAAGAGAATCTCCCATTTAACCACATAGTAACTTTAGGAAAATCCTTGTCTGCAGAAGGCACGCTATAAGAAAATGTGTTCATATTTTTAAAGCAAATATATTGGTGTGTTCCTATACTCTTTGGTGAGTTTGAAACACCACTGCTTCTTGTTAACAAACAGCAAATTTTCACTCCACTAGTAAATGTTAGAGAGCATATAGCCTATTTTTATATTTTTCAATTTTTATTGAAAAATTAATACTTGTCTTTACATGTTGTTCTACCAAATTGACAAGTGTTTTTTTTTTCTTGTTTGCTTTTTTTTAGAAACTGTTAAACATGCATGAAAAGCAAAAAAGGTATGCTGAATGCCCATATGCCATTCTCTGAGCTTCAACAGTTCCTTACTTTCTGCAAACTTACTCTCATCTGTCAGATACACCTGTTTTCTTAGGAATATGTTAAAATAAGTCATGTCATCGATAATTCTTCATATTTATATCTGAATGATAATAACTATTTTAAAATAAAAATTTACCATTACCATACAAAATAAATGAATAATAAATCATTCATATTATCTAATACACAATCTATAATAAAAATTCTCCAAATGTCTCAAAGATAAATTTACAGTTGGTTTCCTCAAACCACACAAATTATATAAAGTCCATGCGTGACCACCCCACATTTGGTTATTCCACCAGTCTCTTTTGTGCTCTATGGTAAGTTCTGTGTGTGTGTGTGTGTGCATGCATGTGTGTGTTTGTGCATGTTTGTGTGTACACACGTGTGTGTATATATGTACATACACAATTTAATTGAGAAACCAGGTCATCCATACTGTAGGATATCCTTCATTGTGGATTTTATTGATTCCCTTGGCATGGTGTTAACCTATTTATCTAACTCCATGTTCCCTATAAACTAGATACTTGAATTATTATTATTATTATTATTATTATTATTATTATTGAGACTAGTTTCAGTTTCGCTCTTGTTGTGCAGGCTGGAGTGCAATGTCACAATCTCGGGTCACTTCAACCTCTGCCTCCCGGGTTCAAGGGATTCTCCTACCTCAGCCTTCCAAGTAGTTGGGATTACAGGCATGAGCCACCACACCCAACTAATTTTGTATTTATAGTAGAGACAGGGTTTCTCCATGTTGGTCAGGCTGGTCTCAAACTCCTGACCTCAAGTGATCCTCCTGCCTTGGCCTCCCAAAGTGCTGGGATTACAGGTGTGAGCCACCTCGACTGGCCTAGATGCTTGATTTGATTCAGGATATTTTTGTTTCATTTTATTTGAGCAAGAACCTTTCATAGGTACTGCTTTGTACCCTGTTAGATCACACCATGATGCATGTAAACCCTAATTTCCTACATCCAATGATCTTAATATATTGTTAGCCAGATATTATCATTATATTTTTTAATATTTTATGTAATAGTTTTAGCATCCATTGGTGATTTTTGCCTACACCCATTGTTTTTATTATTCTATAATGTATTGCCTATTAGTATATTTCTATTTTGATTATCTCTTTTTTATTTATTAGCTGGAATTCTTCTATTAAAAGTACATTAAAGCTGTCTTATTAACTATTTCTTGCAATCAAATTTTATTAGGGAATGCGGGATAAATAATTTTTTCCTTTATTAATTTTCAGAGTAATGAGCCTATCACTGACAAATTCTAATAGGACTGATGGGTTTTTTGTAGTATCATAATGAAATGAACTCATGGGTATGTCATATATATTTGCCAGCAGTGTATTTAAAAATTCTCCACTGTAGATAGCAGAGTCTTTCTCAGGAATTCTCGGTGTCTTCATTGTTAGTATTCCATTGAGACTTGCCCTAACCTCCACAAGGTATGCTTTAGTGCCATGCATGCTTCTAACGGCAGTGGGTCTGCCAGGTCACATGTGCTACTTGTGCAGTCTGAATCTGTTACCAGTTCTTTTTCTATATCTGTGCCCAATCAACACTGGCAGACATTAATGTCAACTCATATATAAATCACAGCAAAATTCACAGGTGTGGAATATCCTGCCTGAAGAATCCCATCCATCCACAGTTGTGGTTTCTTCTTTCTGGTTGGAGGTGCAAGATGAAAATTGTCTGTTAATATGGAGGGGATACTCTAGCATGTCCCAGATGATTAGACAAACACTTACTGATGTAATAAGCTTCTGAACATTTTTAAGGATTATTTCCCACTTTCTAGAGCATATGTACACTACCAAGTCTTCCTGTATGAATTCTTGTTCAACCAATCCATTAAATATTAATTTATTGCTAGCATTCACTAGAGTTATGTTCTATAGTGGGTCCAACTGATTGAGGCCCGTATAAGTTTAATATGACAGAGGGTAAGAAAATAACATATTCCTGATGCAAGACATTCAACATTTACACTTGTCCACTTAAAGTGAATGCCAACTGATTTTCAGTTAAATGCCTTTGGGAGATCAGTGCCTGTATATCAACTAATCAAGACTGTGATAACCTACTTTATGAAAGATAACACAATATAATCATCAGCTTGAAGTCTCCAGTTGTCTTTCATTCTATGTCCCCTAGCTGAAGAATTATCCCTTAAAGTCTGAAGACTCTAAACCTGCAAAGCCCAGAGAGAAAGTAAGTACGATTCCACAAATGGGTCCCCTGAGAGTGATATTAAATGCAGGCAACTGTACTTGTACTCCTTGATCCTGAACTCAAGTATTCTACTACAAGGGACATTGTACCACATGGTGTTTGCTCATTTTGAGGTTACACTGTGTCTAAGAGGATGATGCCCCCATTTTCACAGGATATAGTCTCCAAGTTGTGCCTTTGAAAATCTGTTTTACTACTCTCTCAGGCCAACAGTTTCTAGGTAGGCTTATGTGAAGATACAGCTAGTGTATTATATGGTCAAATGCTTAGTCCCTCACCTCCCTTTGTGAAGTTTGGGTATGATTTTATGTGGGATCTCATGTTACTGAAAAATACACTGAAATCCTTGGATAGTGATGCTGGTGAAGGTCCAGCAGGCAATAGAAATAAAAACAAGTCAGAATTATCTGTGATTTTAGAAAATATGATTTGTATCCTGCATATGGCATTGTATGGCTCTAGAAAACTATGTGCCTGTCATGGTTTTACTATTGGCATCTACATAAACTCTATGTAGCATCAGTTTCTACCACAGATGGATTTAATCCTCTAAGGTTTGCTAGGTTGCATGGCCCAAGTGATAGGATACTACACCATGGACCTACTGCAGAGTCTTTTTCTGCTCTGGGCTCTAGTCAAAGCTGACAGCCATTTATGCCAGTTGGCATAAAACTAGAACTATGTCCTAGCATGGAATATATTGTCTACAAAAACCAAGGAGTCTAACCGGCATTATGTTTTCTGATGAGATGAGTCAAATGTCATCATTTATTTGGGGAAAGGAGGAGAGGGGTGGTATAGCATATCCCAGACCAATGGACATCTGATAATGTTAGTGGATCTTTGTAAAGCTCATAAGGTTTAACTCCTATCTTCTGAAGTCCATGTGTCTTACCAAGGCATTCAATGTAATAGCCCCTTCTTGACCAACTAGCCCTAATAGAATGACCTCATCAATCTTGCAGACAATGTGGTGCTTTGAAAGAAGTACAGTTGATCCAAATTTAGACTATATGATTAGATGGCAAAGGTATAGGTTTAGGGAAAGACTAAAATATAGACTGTGGGCCATTCCAGGTGAATGCAAACTGCTTCTGATTGTCATGTTTGTTTGGAGTAGGTAGAAATGCACTCATTAGATTAATGACTGCATAGACCGCATACATAGTACTTCAGAATGTGTTAATCTGCACTAGCAAAGATGCTGCTTCTGGCAGATACTTTCAATTATGTAGTTGACTATGAAATATTGTACTTTTTCATTCAGGATATTTCTGGTTTATGTAGGGACAAAACTGTGAATTAAATAGATAATTAGTGGAGACTCCACCTCTGCATCCTTCAGGTCCTTAAGGGCAGCATTTATCCCTACCATCCTTTCAGAATATGATGTAAACAATAATTTTTGTTATTGGCCAGAGGTGGGAGCAGAATCAGCTCTATCAGGCCTTCTCCACTACTATAGTTTCTTAACTATAGGTCACAAAACCAATGAAGGCATGGTCTCACCTATCAAATATATATATTTTACATCCACACACTCACAGATGGAGGAAATGCAAGTCCTTGGGTATGGTGGGATGCTATAAACTACACTGGTCAGTAGTTCATTAGATACCTGGCTCATGTGCTCCCTCACTCTAAATTAGAGGCTAATGGTACTTGAGTCTTTGGATACCAACATTAATTCAGATCCTTTTACCAAAAATACCTAGAAATATTTTTGTGTGTTTCTTTCCCCAACATGTATTTAGACAAGTAAATTGTTACAGATCCCTATCGGGAAGAAATAGAGACTTATTAATATACACAATTGTCATAATGCTGAAAGACCTCGATACTGGAGTCATGATCTCACTGTGAGCAATGGGTTCTGGATCAAAAGTTGGCTTAGGTTCAGAAATTGGGAAATGAATAATGTCTTTGACTGGAACTGATGGCTGTAACCTCCTGATCATCATCCTTGATTTATTTTTTGTTGAATAGAATAAGTAATACCATTCATGGATGTCAATCTATTTGCCTCTAGGGATGCCATATTCTATTGACCATCTCGATACCTTTCTGCCTGTCAGGCCTCACAGGCTGCCACTTCTACTTTGCATGAAGCACAGTGATTGTGTCCATCTTGATTCCAATAATAAAGTATTCTCTTTCCCTTCTCACCTTTCCCTGTCTTATTTCTTCAATTGCCTTGTGTCAGTTCTAACTTATAGAATGAAAGCATTGTTGAACTTCTTCATCATGCTCGTGCCCTTCTCATCAGTGTATTGATTTTTACTGTAATCAATAGTGCCTCTTCTGGGACTACCTACTGACCACAGTCCTCTGCTATTTGAATTTATGTAATATATCTGCTCTGCAAAACCACTTCTCTATGCCTTTTGATCTCTTCTATTCTCCGCTCCAGCAGTTCTAAAACTTCTGAATTCACATAGAATGTGCCCTAGCTTTTGTTATCTTCCTAAGAACTATCCTAGAAGCATGTTTTCTCTCTCTCCCAACATCCTTTTCAGGTTGTTAAGTGCTATATCTGGGGTGAGTGCTCCCATAGCAATACACTCTTCTTTATAGTCTACTTCTGTGTATTCAGCACTCTCAGAATCTAGTCCTGTATGTAATTTCCCATGTCTTGCTAATAAATGTTCGTCAGTTTCTCTAGCTCCTTCCACGTATAGGATCTTTATTTCCTTAAAAGGCTTAGCATGTCTCTGCCTAGTTTATGTTTGGTTTAACCCCAGTTATTAGGGAAGATGGGGTAGATCCTGGGATGGTAGGCATGCGTTGTTTTGTAGGTGAGAAGCAATGAGAACTATTCTTTAACAGGGTGAGCTGGACCATTTCTCTAGGCTCAGAGGATTTGGGAAATTTGGAGGACTCAAGGTTTTTAAGTGACCCAAACCATGGTATCTGGGTCTTCATCCCATATAATAGGGTACTGTTCTTTCCCTTTCAGGGTTCTCACTTGGCAGGACTGATCTGCCAAGTTGAAAATTTGAGCTCTGGAGCATCTCTACTCTTATGACAAAATCCTGGACTTTTTTTTTTTCAGTTTTCTATGTTTTCCATCTAAAGGAAATGAGAGTCTCTTTAGATGCTATGGCAGTTATAAAAAAATTGACCTTAACCTGGGCAAGTTGGCTCATGCCTGTAATCCCAGCATGCTGGGAGGCAAAGGCAGCAGGGTCACTTGAGCTCAGGAGTTTGAGACCAGTCAGGGCAACATAGCAACAGCTCATTTCTACAAAAAACAAAAAATTAGCTGGGCATAGTGGCACGTGCCTGTAGTCCCAGCTACTTGGGAAACTGAGGTGGGAGGATCATTGAGTCTAGGAGGTCATCCTGAAGTGAGCTATGATTGTGCAACTGCACTTTAGCTTATGCAGCAGAGCAAGACCTTATCTCAAAAAAAGACCACAATAGTTTGACACCATTCTTATTGAATGTGGGAATTATGCACTTCTCTTTTATTCTGACTGGGCTTATGATTATTTTGTCCAATAGACTCAACAGAATTGATGCTACATGACTACTGTTTTCTCTGCTGGGACACTCATTTGGGAGGATTGAGTCATCATTTAAGATGTCTGATTGCCCTGTAAGGTCACATGGATGAACTATGTAAAAGAACTCTGAACACCAGGCTCAGTTGGAAACTGAGATGAATTTTTTATTCATCTCAACACAGGCACTAGACATATGGGTGAAATTCCTCTTGATGATCATAGCCTCCTCCACTTCTTGAGTCACTCCCTGCCAAGTCTTCAGAGAATTGTAGCATTGATAAGATAGGCCTCCTCTGTTTGACAGTTCCTGGCCAGCAGAGTCCATGAGCCAGTGTAATAAAATGGTTGTTTTATCCAACTAAATTTTGGTGTACACAGGAGTAGTTACTACAACATAATTTGGCAACTGAAATATATGGCTTTATCTTTGGGACCAAATGCTGGTGGGATGCTAGAAGTTATGAGGTGACTGAGAGCCTGGAAGAAACTGTTGCTGAGGGCTTATAGTGAAGAGAGTGATTAAAAGCTGGAGGAAAGGAAACTCTTGCTATGTTACGGGAAGATTAGCCAAACTCTTATCTGCGTTAATGTAGAAAATAGAAAATGTAATAGTAAACACATGGATTCGGTTAAGGAGGTTTCCAAGCAAAATGCTAGGAATGCCAACTGGTTATTTTAGCTTTATATGATAAGGTACAGATAGAATGACCCAAGCTGAAAAAGAACTGTTCCATTTTGAAACAAATTTCAGAGAAGATATAAATTACTATTCCCTCTTGTTAGCAAAAGAACATCCAATTAAGAAATGGTTTTGTGGAACAGATAAAATATAGAATGCAACTGCAAGATTCTTAGAAAAATACAAGGTGGTGTCTCATAGAAGCTTTTTGTTAGATAGAAAAATAAAAGAAGGGACTTCGAATAACCTAAATGGCATGACTACTTAACCCCCATTAGAAAATAGAGCTTCTGAGAATATTAGGGATATTGTCACTCAGTGTCATTACATTGAGCTGAAAATACACACAAGCTCATGTTAAAGAGATTAATTCATGTGGCTTTTGCCTAATGGAGTGGATTATAAATTGATTACTAGAAACCAAAAAAGATTTTAAAGGAATTATACCTGTTTGTACAAAAGGGCATAGAGATCACACAAAATAAAATAAAAAATAGGCCTTTAGATCCCCAAATTACATGGAATTTTGCCTCAATTACAGGCAACTGTAAAGAAAATGGAAAGATGACTAAAATAGTGTAACCAAGAGCTCAAAAGTTAGAACCAAGAACTCCGAAGAATCAGTTCCAGAGAACATAAATGATTCCTAACAAAGGAGCTGTCAACATGTGCCCTGTTTAATTTCAGAATTAGTGTGGACTAGTCATTTCTGTCTGCTTCCCGTCTCTCCATGATTTGGATAGGTAACCTGATTGCAGTCATCTTTGCCTGTCTTACCATAGTATGTTCGAGTATATGGGGTGGATATCTTGTCTCTTCAATGCACAGATTTTCAGATAAGCATGATGGACATTCTAAATATTACACTAAAGGACTGTGATCTGCATATAGGCCTATTTAGTTGATACTATCCTGGAACTTCAGCCTGAACCTGAATTCAAAATGAAATGAATTATGGGAGATTTTAGAAGGCAGTGAGTATACTTTGCAAATGTAAAGAATATAATTTGTTGCACGAGGGTCGATTGTGGCAATTTTTTAAAAAGACTGCAAACTTATTGGACACTCTGACACTGAAAATGAGATTGACATCAAATTCCTTTGAATCTGACAGGGTTTGTGTCTGCATCAACCAATATAGTACAACAGAAGTGACTTGGCTACTTCTGAGGCTAAGCTGAACAATGCATCTGCTTCCTCAGATACTGAGATAGTAACTTTTGGCATCCTAAGCAACAATTTTACAAGTCTGTTTACTCTGAGACCATTATGCTGTGAGGAAAGCCAGTCAACATAGACCATGTCCGCATGGATAGTCAATATTTTGAGATGATCCAAATGTTTATGCCAACCCGGATCAGGTGCCAGACATATTAGTGAAGACACCCACAGATAATTCCAGAACTCAGTCCTAGCATTACTCCCAGCTGTTCAGTATTCCCAAATATTGTGGAGGAGAAAAACACTCCCTAATGTGCCCTTTCTGAATTTCAGACCAGAGAAATTGGGAGCATAATAAAATGACTGTTTTTGTACTCCTAAGTTTTTGGAAAATTTTTTATGCTACAAAAGTAACTGGAACATATGCTGCCAAGGAAACCCTCTGGCTTTCACACTTAACATTTAGTTGATGATTTATAGCTTTGAGGAATTTTTCATTATCTATCTCCAGGACAGAGTATACCAAACAAAACCCCAGGGGCAAATTTGTCCTGGCTTTCATGTTGGAAGGCCTGAGAGTCAATAATAGTTTTATATTTTTAAAGGATTGCACAAAGAAACAAAAACTTACAAACAAACAAAAAGAATAAAAGAATGAAAAAGAGAAAAATATGTTCAGAGGTTTTATGTAACCCTCAAAGCCTAAAATATATACTATATGGCCCTTTACAGAAAATGTTTATTGACCTCTGCTCTACAGCATCACTCACTCAAGCAATGGCCATCTAGATTCATTGTCAATATAATTAAAATTTCCCGTGTTACTAAATTAGTTAGTATACACACCAGCTTTTAAATTTATGTCTTCCAGTTTTACATTGCAGTTCACCACCAGTGACAACTTTCAATTGCAATCTATAAGCAAACTGGGAATAGGCAGGAATATCTTCAACCTAATAAAGGGTATTTCACTAAAAGGAAAAAAAATATAACAATAGCATTAACTTTAATGTGAAAGAGAAAACAAGATATGGCTAGTCAATGAGTCTTACTATTTCAATTAATTTTAAGTACTAGACAGTGCAATAAGACAAGAAAGTGATTTAAAAACATGTAGATTAAAAGAAGTTAATTTTGAATATTTGCAGATACACTGTGTGATCATAGAAAATTCTGAATAATTAAAAAGAGCTACTAAACCTAATAAATAAATTTAATGTGATCACATAATACAAGATCAATTTCCCTAAATAATTACATTTCTAAATTACAATTTAAAAAATTATAACATTGAATTTTAAAAATTGATTTATACAAGTTTAACAAACATGAATAATTAGGGATAAATGCAACAAAACATCTGCAAGACTTGCACACTGAAAACTATAAAACATTGCTGAAAGAAATTTTCCTTTTTTTTTTTTTTGAGATAGAGTCTCACTCTGTTGCCCAGGCTAGGCTAGAGAGCAGTGGCACAATCTCAGCTCACTATAAGCTCCACCTCCCAGGTTCACACCATTCTCCTGCTTCAGCCTCCTGAGTAGCTGGGACTACAGGCGCCCGCCACCATGCCCAGCTAATTTTTTTTTGTATTTTCAGTAGAGACAGGGTTTCAGCGTGTTAGCCAGGATGGTCTCAATCTCCTGACTTCGTGATCCACCTCCCAAAGTGCTGGGATTACAGGTGTGAGCCACTGTGCCCGGCCTGCTGAGATAAATTTTTAAAATAAACTCAAATAGAACAATATACAATGTTTAATTGGAAAACTCAGTGATTTACAGGGTTAATTGATCTACAGATTTAACAATAGGTCACATTCAAAATTTCATTAAGCTTTTTGTAAAAATTGGTGAGCTGATTGTAAAACTATTTGCAAAACCGAATTGCCTACAACTGACAATACAATTTTGAAAATGAAGAAAGTTTGAGGACTTAATCAAGTATGAGTTGATAATTTTCAAATTAAAAAAAATAGTCTAAACAGTGTGGTATTTCTTAGGGATAAATTAGAAAACAAAAAAAGTAGTACATATTGCAGGTATAGACCCCCACGTAGCCAGTTGTTTTGAAAATGGTGTCAAGATAATTCATGGAAAAAATAAGCTCTTCAACACACGTCTTAGCACAATGTTACCCCCCAACCAAAAAAAAATTGAAAAATGTTGAATTTCATTATTAAAACAAAAACAAAATAAACTTTTGTTTTTCTAAAGAAACCATAAAGAAAATAAGAATCTATAAGAAGCTTAAACCAATCAACAAAAAATAAATACATAGCTCCATTAAAAAGTGGGCAAAGGACATGAACAGACACTTCTCAAAAGAAGACATGCATGCAGCCAACAAATATATGAAAAAATGGTCATCATTACTCATCATTAAAAAATGTAAATAAAAACCGCAATGAGATATCATCTCATACCAGTCAGAATGGCTTTTGTTAAAAAGTAAAGAAATAGATGTTGGCAAGACAAAGAGAAAAGGGAACACTTACACACTGTTGGTGGGAATGCAAATTAGTTCAGCCACTGTAAAGAACAGTTTGGAGATTTCTCAAAGATCTGAGAGTTGACCTACCATTTGACCCAGTAATCTCATTACTGGGTATATACTCAAAGGAAAATAATTTTTTCTACTAAAAAGACACACTCAATTGCATGTTCATTGGAGTGCAATTCACAACAGCAACATGGATGCAACTGGAAACCATTATCTTAAGCGAACTAACATAGGGACAGAAAACCAAATATTGCATGTTCTCACTTATAAGTGGGAGCTAAACATTGGGGTACACATGGTCATAAAAATGGGAACAATAGACACTGGGGACTACAAGAAGGGGAAGGAAGTGAGAGGAATAAGGGTTGAAGAAACCTACCTGTTGGGTATGTACTATGCTCACTACCTAGGTGACAGGTTCATTCATACTCTAAGCCTTAGCATCACACAATATACCTCTGCAACAAATCTGTACATGTACCCCGATTCTAAAATAAAAGTTGAAAAATAAAATACCTAATTAAAATAAGAAAAGCCACACATTATGAAAAAATATCTTCAATAGACATTTCACATGTGTATTCAGATTATAAAATAACTATTAAAAATGAATAAAAAGACAAAACTCAGTAAAAATATGGAACAGCTAAGAATAGTTACTTCAGAGTACATTTGCAAATGGCTATTAAAATGATTATTAATAGTATCCTTTTTCTTCTGATAAATATACATAATTACCACAACTAGGTATTACTACTTAACCCCTGAAATGATCAAAATTAGAGACCAACATTACCAAATGCTGGCAAGCATGTGGAGCAACCGGGCCTCACATACCTTGCTGGTTATAATGAAACATGGTATAAACACAAGGGCTGGTTTGTGTGCATGCAACCTATGCAGTTACATAGGGCTTAGAAGAGTCTTGTGTTTGGCTTAAAACTGTGTTGTCACCATCTTGAAATTTTTGATAACTTTTTGACAAGTAATTCCAAATATTCATTGTGTCCTGGTCCCCACAAATTACATAGTTCTGAAAACCATTTTAGTAAACAATTGTGAGTTTCCTATAAATGTAAGCAGACACTCACCATATGATACAACTTTTCTACTTCTAGTTCATTACCAAATGGAAATAAAAATGTGTGTCCAGAAAGTACTTGTTTATAAATTCTCATAGATATATTTGTACATAATAGTTATATACGTCATGGCTTAAACTCAAATAAGAAAATTTTGGCATGGCCCTATAATGAAACCATTTAAATATAAAAACAAATTACTGATCTGTGTAACACAAAAAACAAAAACTAAAACTAAAAAATGAAAACTAAAGTATGAGAGAAGAAAAGCCAGTCACAAGTATACACATACTACATGAATTTATTAATGTAAAATTCTAAAAGTAAAACTAATCTGTAGAGACAGAAAGATGATCAGGTATAGCCCTGAGCCAGGAATTTAGAGGTGGGCAGATTAACAAGAAAACAGAAGGAAACTTCTGGGTGGACATCAATATCCTGTGTTTATTGTATTGATGGTTCCATGGGTATATGTATTTGTCAAAACTCATCAAATCTCACTATTGAGCATATACCCAAAGGTAATGAAATCAGTCTGTCAAAGAGATAACTGCTCTTCCATGTTAATTGCAGCACTATTCACAATAGCTAAGATATGGAATCAACCTAAGTGTCCATCAGTGGATGAAAGGATAAAGAAAATGTGGTAGGCATGCATGTGGAATACTATTCAGTCCTAATAAAGAAGGAATTCCTGTGATTTGTGAAAACATAGATGGACCTGATGGACATTATGGTAAATGAAGTAATCCAGTCCCAGAAAGATAAATACCACATGATCTCACTTATATGTGGAATCTAAAAATTTTGGACTCATAGAAGACTCATAGAGGATAGTGGTTACTAGGAGACTAAGAGAGTGGTGGTTTGGGTTGGGGAGATGTTGGTCAAAGGATATAAAATTTAAGTTAAATAGAAATTATCCTCAAGGTATCTATTATACAACATGGTGATTACAGTTAACAACAATATATTTTATTTTGAACATTGCTAGGGATGTAGATTTCAAGTGTTTTAAGCAATTTGGGAGGCCAAGGCAGGCGGATCACTTGAAGTCAGGAGTTCAAGACCAGCCTGGCCAACATAGTGAAACCCCGTCTCTACTAAAAATACAAAAAAAAATAGCCGGGCATCGTGGCACTGTAATCCCAGCTACTTGGCATAAAAATGTCTATAATTATAGTTAATAACAATATATTGTATTTTAAACATTGCTAAGGGTGTAGATTTTAAGTTTATCATCAAAGAAGATAAATACTGTTCCTGTTAATTAGCATAATTGAGGCTTTCTGCAATGTATATATATTTCAATACATTATGTTGTACACAGTAAATATATACAATTTTTATTTTTCAAGTTTTAAAAAAGTAATGCATAACCAGAGATCAAAAAAATAGCCACAAAAAAACAAAACATCAAACTGTATCCTTAAATGGTTATATCAGAAGTAAGTTTTACTGCAACACATTTGATTTTTAAAACTAACTCAAAAAATATAGAGAAAAATTATTAAAGTGGAAAATAAAAGAAAACAAATGAAACATATATCATGTTGAGAGTATAGTCTCGTAGGAGGAAAAAAATAGTCCAAGAAAAATTTGAACACTGATTGTAAACAGTTGAGACATACAAAGAGGAAGAATAAACAAACTACAAAGTGATCTTGAACTTTATCTAGTAAATTGATTTTTTGGCATAGGCATTAGTGCTGTAATTGTGAATCTATTTTGTGCATATTGTAAGCCTAAGTGAAATATTAAGTATATTAATATTTTTGGAGAATCACATATTCCACCATGGTAGAAGAAAGATAAAAATATGGATTTGTATAAAATATACATATACAAATATGGATTTGTATAAAAAGAGAATTCCATTGGGTTGGGATTTGAGATATCAAAATGAAATTTTATATATATATAAATATATATATTTATATATAATATACATATATTTATATATAAATATATGTATATTTAATATACATATATTTATATATAAATATATGTATATTTAATATACATATATATGTATATTTATATATAAAATTTTATATATTATATATTATATAATATATTAATATATATTATATATGTAATATATAATATAATATATATTACATAACATATTAATATATATTATATAATATATTATGTTAATATATTATATAATATAATATGATATAATATAATATAAATATATATTAATTATATATGTATAAATAAAACCATAGCTGTGCCCTAAGAAAAGAGTAAAAATTAAAAATACAAGTGGCCATTAATGACTCAAAAAAATCCTGGGCTCCTTAGAGAAATGTCTGATATTATGTCTGGGGCAGAAAACTGCAAGAAGAACCTGAACTATCGTTTATTCCAAGGATGGAAGGAGTACACATACACTTATGTGAACTTGTCAAAAGATGCTAGTAACCAGCTAAAGTGTCTCTTGGTGGCTCATACAGGGATAACTTAAATGACACAATGAATAATTTATAGAAGCATAAAAATGTCTGTGTCTAAATTGGCAATAAAAATCATGAAAATAAAATGTGTTGATCAGCTTGTGGTAAAAGCTTTTATTTATAGAAAATAGCAACTAAGAAATGTAAAATAAATAAAATAATTAGGAAATCATTATATGTATTCACCCTGGTAATAGATGATTAAGGGAAGAAATATAAATGGAGACTAAAATATTATATGAAAATTTATTGGAGAATGGGATATTCTTAGGGATTCAAATGATTAAACTATAAATTAGCTATTTATAATAAAGTGTAGAAAGTGTCCAATAATAGATAAATTTTGTGATTTAGCCTTAACCAAAGTGGTCAAACTCAGTATTTTCATAAACGACATCGGTGTAAACCATGATGAGATATAATGAATAGATAAATCACCTATGTAATAGCTCCTCCGAAACTCTTTAACCTGTATCTAATTATGAAGATACAATGGACAAAGACAAATTGAAGGATATTCTATAAAGCAATTGGCCTGGATATATAAAAATATTAATGACATAAAAGATAGAATAAATAGTTAAATTAAAATAAATGAGAATTTGTAAACTCTTCTAACCACTAAATCCAGTGCATGCATAATTCTTGATTGACGTAATTCCTGATTGATTCCTGGATTAAACAACAAACAAGAAAAACATCAAACAGCTATAAGTAGCATTATTGGAGCAATCAGAGAAATTTAAATATTGACTATTATATATTAGTATTTAACATGGTTAAATTAACTGAGTATGATGATTTAATTATGGTTATATCAGATAATCTTTTAAGGAAATATATGCCAAAGCACTTAAAGGAGAAGAAATTTATTACCCTCAACTAGTTCAAGAAACACCCACACATAGAGAGAATGCACATGTGAAAAAATGTTAACGATTAGTGAATTCTGTAATTCACTTATAGTTGTACTATTCTTACAACTTTTCTGTAGGTTGAAAATTCAAAGATAAAGTTGATGGAGGATTTTTTGCTCCTTAGCTCAACTAAATCTGGGTTCTTGTCTGATGACTAGAATTAGGTGGGCAGAAACATTGAAGGGTGAGGAGGGTGGAATTTATTAAACTAAAGGGGATCTTTTACAAAGAGAGGGGTCTCGCTGAGAGGTGACAACGTGCTGGCAGCCCTCACTTGCTCTCAGCACCTCCTCGGCCTCAGCGTCTGCTCTGGCCAAGCTTGAGGAGCCCTTCAGTCCACTGCTGCACTGTGGGAGCCCCTCTCTGGGCTTGCTGAGGCTGGAGCTGGCTCCCTCTACTTACAGGGAGGTGTGGAGGATGGGAACCAGGGCTGCGCATGGCGCTCACGGGCCAGCACGAGTTCTGGGTGGGCGTGGGCTTGGTGGGCCCCGCACTCAAAGTGGGCCGGCCCCGGGCAGTGAGGGGCTTAGCACCTGGGCCAGAAGCTGTGGAGGGGGTGCTGGGTCCCCCAGCACTGCTGGCCTGCCCGTGCCATACTTGAATTCTCACCAGGCATTAGCCACCCCCCCACCATGGGCTCCTGTGCAGCCCAAGCCTCCCTGACGGGTGCCACCCCCTGCTCTGCAGCACCCAGTCCCATCCACCGCCCAAGGGCTGAGGAGTGTGGGCACGTGGCGTGGCACTGGCAGGCAGCTCTGCCCATGGCCCCTGTGTGGGATCCACTAGGTGAAGCCAGCTGTGCTCCTCAGTCAGGTGGAGACTTGGAGAACTTTTATATCTAGCTGGAAGATTGTATGTGCACCAATCAGCACTCTGTGTCTAGCTCAGGGATTGTAAATGCACCAATCAGCACTCTGTGTCTAGCTTAAGGTTTGTAAACACACCAATCAGCACCCTGTATCTAGCTCAAGGTTTGTAAATGCACCAATCGGTGCTCTGTGTCTGGCTAATCTAGTGGGGACTTGGAGAACTTTTGTGTCTAGCTAAAGGATTGTAAATGCACAAATCAGCACTCTGTGTTTAGCTCAAGGTTTGTAAATGCACCAATCAGCACTCTGTGTCTAGCTCAAGGATTGTAAATGCACCAATCAGCACTCTGTATCTAGCTAATATGGTGGGGACTTGGAGAACTTTTATGTCTAGCTAAAGGATTGTAAATGCACCAATCAGCAGTCTGTGTCTAGCTAAAGGATTGTAAATGCATCAATCAGTGCTCTGTGTCTAGCTCAAGGTTTGTAAATGCACCAATCAGTGCTCTGTGTCTAGCTAATCTAGTGGAGACTTGGAGAACTTTTGTGTCTATCTAAGGAATTGTAAATGCACCAATCAGTGCTCTGTGTCTAGCTAATCTAGTGGGGACTTGGAGAACTTTTACGTCCAGCTAGAAGATTGTGAATGCACCAATCAGGACTCTGTGTCTAGCTCAGGGATTGTAAACACACCAATCAGCACCCTGTCAAAATGGACCAATCAGCTGTCTGTAAAACGGACCAATCAGCTCTCTGTAAAATGGATCAATCAGCTCTCTGTAAAATGGGCCAGTCAGCAGGATGTGGGTGGGGTCAGATAAGGGAATAAAAGCGGGCTGCTAGAGCCAGCAGTAGCAACCCACTCAGGTCTCCTTCCACATTGTAGAACCTTTGTTCTTTCACTCTGCAATAAATCTTGCTGCTGCTCACTCTTTGGGTCTGCACCACCTTTATGAGCTGTAACACTGCGAAGGTCTGCAGCTTCACTCCTGAGGCGAGCAAGACCATGAACCCACCAGAAGGAAGAAACTCCCAACAAGTCCGAACATCAGAAGGAACAAACTGTGGACACACCATCTTTAAGAACTGTAACACTCACCATGAAGGTCCCCGGCTTCATTCTTGAAGTCAGTGAGACCAAGAACCCACCAATTTCGGACACATGGCCAGCAGGCTTCCACCTCACAAATTGAATACCAGGCCACCATATATGAGCTGAAGAGGCCAAGCTCCTTCCCTGCCTAAGGCCCATATTCTTGGTGCCTCCATCCCATTCCTCCAGTGCGTGACGGCCTCCAGTCTGTTACGGGCATGCCCAAGCAAGACCCTGTGCAGGTTCCCTTATCGGCACAAAAACATCTGGTCTAAACACCTGTGGGGTGGGGCAGAGGTTTTAAAAAGTGTATAAGAAATGAAATCATAAATGTAATGTATATTTCTGATCATTAATCACAGTTATAAAATATGGTAAATATAAAAATAATTATTAAAAATGTATTTCTTGGTTGGGCACGGTGGCTCATGCCGGTAATCGCAGCAATTTGGGAGGCCAAGGCGGGCGGATCACTTGAGGTTGGAAGTTCAAGACCAGCCTTACAGTGAAACCCTATCTCTATTGAAAATACCAAAAAAAAGCCGAGCATTGTAGCACATGCCTATAATCCCTGGTATTTGGGAGGCTGAGGCATGAGAATTGCTTGAACCCAACAGTGAGTGGAGATCACGCCACTGCACTGCAGCCTGGGTGACAGAGTGAGACTCTGCCTCGAAAAATCTCTCTCTCTCTCTCTATATATATATATGTGTATGTATGTATATATATGTAAAACAAAACCATACTCTATTATTAATAAATTATCAGAACATATCAATAAAAATCCATGCATTATGGGGATAATAAGATACACAAGTATGTGCAATTGTTTTATTTCAAATATGGTGGGGTAATTTAATGAACAACTTGCATTTGTGATAATAAAAAATCAATCGTGTATTTAAATACAAAAGGTGTTTTTCAAATCTCTGCAATTAAAAGAATGCGAAGTTATTTTTTTAAAGCTATATAAGTTGCCGAGATTGCCCCACTGCACCCCAGCCTGGGAGATGGACCCAGACCCTGTCTCAATAATTTAAAACAAAAAAAAAAGTATGTAAGTCAAAAAGGGAAACTAGAAAAATAAAAAAAAAACTATGAAGATGGCTTTAGTTATAGCAGTAACAAAAAACAAATCAAATCTTTTATGATAACTAATGTGAATGTTTAATATTAAAATTCTCTGTTGATTTCATGTGACTGTCAATCACCCAACTGTATGAGATTCCACAAAGAAATAAATCTAACAGATATTGAATAACTGAAAAACTTGAAGTGACACAGCAGAAACTTTTATAAGTGGCATTCTGGTTCACGATGACATGTGGAACAAACATTTCTTCTTTATCTCTCTGGAGGAAAAAGCCTGAGGTTTTAAGTACTCTAGAGTAAATAATGTATCAACTGTTAAAAGCAGCTTGAACATTATATCAAGAATACCAGGATAAAAAGGCTTAAAAATGTTTATGCCTTTTTATTGAGCAATTGCTTTTTAAAAATTTTTAAAAATCAAAGGAAGTAAAAACATGTTTAATGTTATGTAATAAACATTTATTGCAGAAACATTTATCGTAGAGAAAATGTGATAAGGTAAGTGTGTAAAAGTAAGAAATTGATTTAATAATTATGAAACTGGAATGAAATGCCACGTGGTTAACTGTAGACTATTATGTAGATGATAATAATGAGGTTTTCAAATATCTTAATACAATAAGAAATTTTGTACTTTTTTAAATTTAAAAAGGTACAAAATCTTATGTACTATATAATCACAATTAGATAATCAAACCCTATCCATTTAACATGTATAAACCCATTAATAAGCTCAATCGTGTGAACATACATACGTGAATGTATATAGGGTATAAATACTATGTACAGAGCTATGTATAAAAATAGCAAAATTGCATCAAATATTTCATAGTCATTATCTGTGTTTGATAATATTTTGTATGATATGTATTATTTTCTTTTTACCTTTCCTCTTGTATTTTCTACAATAGACAAATATTACTGTTAAAATTAGAAAATGACTAAGTGTAAGAGAAAAGAGCATAAAAGAAAGAAACACAAAAGAATTTTACTAAACAGTTTAACCCAGTATAAATTATCCATAAATGTGCAATTGATATTTTGACCAAAAATGTAAAAGAATAGCAAAATAACTAAGTAATAGAATAGTATGTAAAATTTGGCATTATACTAAGAATTAATGCAATTAGATAGAATATATCTGAACTCCCTAGGACAAAAATATAAAACACTCCTTAGATTATACTAAAATCTCCAAGGACATCCATAGATTCACATAGCAAAATTCAATTTCAGAAAAATGAAAGGAGAAATCTATTATCTGCTGGTGACATATGGTGAGACTATGGTGTGTGTGTGTACGCTCAGTGGAGAAAATCCAGAGCATTCTTTTAGGATATAAATACATCTGATCAAGCTTCTGCACAATAAAGGAAACAATCAACAAAGTGAATACACAACCCACAGGAAGAAGAAAATATTTGCAAACTACCCATGTAACAAGTAATTAGTAACCAGAATAGATAAGAAGCTCAAACAACTCTATAGGGAAAAATAAAACCCAGATAATCGGATTTAAAAATGGGCAAAAGAACCTGAATAGACATGTCTCAAAAGAAGACATACAAATGGCCAAAAGATATATGAAAAAATATCAACATCACTAATCATCACAGAAATGCAAATCAAAGCCATAATGAAATATTATCTCACCCCAGAATGAGTTTTATCAAAAAGACAGGCAATAACAGGTGCTGGTAATGATATGGAAATATGGGAAACTTCATACACTGTTGGTGGGAATGAAAATTAGTACAGCCTTTATGGAGAACAGTATGGCGGTTCCTCAAAAAGCTGAAATTGAGCTGCCATATGATCCAACAATTTCGCTGTTGGGTATACATCCAAAAAAAAGAAAGAAATCAGTATATCAAAGAGATATCTGCACCCCGGCATTTACTGCAACATTATTCACAATAGCTCAGATATGGAATCTACCTGTGTCCATCAACAGACGAATGGATAAAGAAAATGTACATATACAGAATGGAATATTACTCAGACATTAAAAAGAATAAAAGATGTCATTTGTAACAACATGGATGGAACTGGAGTCACTGTGTTAAAATAAACCAGGCACAGAAAGACAAACATCACACATTTTCACCTATATGTAAGGGCTAAAAAAAAAAATGAACTAATGGAGATAGAGGGTAGAATGATGGTTATCAGAGCCTGGGAAGGTTAGTGGGAAGTCAGGGTTAAAAAAGGCTAGAAAATGGGTACAAGATACAGTCACACAGGAGGAGTAAGATCTAGTGTTCAGTAGCACAATATAGCAACTATAGTTAACAATTGTTTATTGTATATTTCAAAATAAATGAAAGAGTGGGACTGGAATGTTCCTAACACAAATAAACGGTCAATGCTTGAGGTGATGGATATCCCAGTCACCTTGATTTGATCATTACACATTACTTGTATCAAAGTATCACAGGTACCCATATATGTACAACTATTATATATTCATAATAATAAAAAGAAAAAAACTCAATTAAAAGTACCTGTGATCAAAGTCCTATTGTATCTCAAATAATTTATTTGGTAAGAACACAAATTCAAGAGGAAGGAAAGGGCACATAAATTCACACAGAAGAGAAGACGGAGGAAAGAGTACCCAGATTCAATGGAGTTGCTTTAAAAATTTTTATAGATTACTAGAAGATTACGTATATTTCAGAAGCAGTGCTTTCCATTCTCCAAAGTCTCAATTGAAAATGAATAATGGGAAGCACAGTTTCTGGAAGCATCACATTTTTTAAGCAGGTACTAGGCAGAGTGCCAGATCTAAGAGATCCATTACATGTGTACTTCCTCTAGATCAGGGTTTGGAAAACTACAGTTTCTTGGCCAAATTTTGCCCATAGTCTATTTTTGTATGACTCCAAACTAAGAATATTTTTACATTGTTAAAAGTTTATATAAAACAACAAAATAAGAATATTGTATGACAGAATCAGAGGTAGCCTGCAAAGCCTAAAATCCTTACTATCAAGTTCTTTATAGAGAAATGTTTGCTGACCCCTGATTGAGATAGTCGTTATATAGCAGAGAAATATGCAGTGGCACCTGCCGACAAACAATGTGTATGGTGACATGGTTTTGGGCTTTAGTGTTGGGCCAATTTAACTTCAAACTCCAGCTGAATCACCTTATGGCTATATAAATCTGGGAATGATATTTCACTTCCTTTGTAAAATGTAGCTCACTACATCTTCTTCAAAGGGCCCTGGTGGTTAAATTCAAAGCTAGATATAAAAGACTTAGCTCATTATCACCATTATCACGTACTGTTGGTGCTTTTCTTATCCATAGAGACTGAGCAATTCTGAAACTCGTTGGCACAGGAAGTTATAAGCAGTGGCAGCCAAAGAAGAGAAATTAGTTGAGCAGTGAGATGTGGCAGGATATATATTCTCAACTGTCCAAAACTTGGCTGAACACAATTCAACATACAGTCCTAAAGAAGCTTGTTGAGGCCTATCTGCTGCCGACGCTCTGACTGCATTTGGAAGTCAATGCTCAAAGTTATTCACCTTCATTCTGAGCAGAGGGAGACAGTGAGAAGTTACCATGGCAAAAAGAAATAAAAGTCAGTGCTGTGGCAATGGGTCTTTGCCAGAAGCAATATATAATGTAGTAAATAGTTACGTTGTTTCAAGATTTCAGTGTATCAACACAGGGAGTTACGAAAATCAGATTAGAAAATATGAAAAATAGAACTACTGAATAATATACAATAGTAGATTTAACCACAATTATTTCTTGGCAATAGTATTTCTCTTTTTAACTGAACTTTGATTTATTTTTCCAGAAAGGTCATTATTGTGTGATTATGGAGAAGTCAAATTTGTTTTGCTACCAAGAGCAAGGTTCTTTCCTCCGAAAAGAAAGCAGAGTATCCTTTAAATGCTGTGACGGCTTTGTTTTGCTTTTGTTTTGATCTTTAGTATTTTTGTGAATATCCGTGACAAAGATATTCACAAAAATACTACATAGTAATATATAGATATAGCAATACAAAGATATTTGTCACAGATATTCACAAAAATACTAGTGATCATATATATTGGTTAATATCATTGTTAATATCTATGTTTCTTTGTTTTATGTTTGGTTTGGTTTTCTTTGCTTTTTTTCTTTTATCATTTTTGACAACAATTGTAGATACCACTAAGAATGAAATATAATGTCCTGAAATTTTTCAAATGATTTTTACAATTTTATCTTTAGTTCCCTTAGTAGATATTTCAAGAAAGAAAGAAGCAACAAAATCCCCTGTAACACAGTTAATCGAACAGTTTTTCTTCTCACACTGGTTTAGGGAAGGCTGAAATAGATCATGTTCGCTCCCATTTACACATTTGAAGCACATATTTTCCTGGGCCTCACTGACTGACTATACGACTATTCATCCAATTCCTTTAGCTGATAAGGCTTTGCTTTGGGATCTTTTTTGCCACCCCTTATATTTTTTTCTTATATTTATAGCAACATATTGAAATCTATTCCATTTAGATGAATGGTTCCTATTTCATCATGAAATAAACGTATGTTTGTACCATAAAAGGGACAAAAACAGAGAAATAAGGCCCTGAAATAAATGATGCATAACTATGGGAAATTAATCTTTTTAAAAAGATACATTTGCTTTCAATTACATAAACTCTTTTATAAGTAACACAAGTAGATGCAGCTTGAATTTTTCTTAATATTTTAAAATCTAATTTTTATATCACATCATGACTAATATTTAATAAGAAAATTGTAAGCATAATTGAACAAGTTTAAAATTATCAAATTGAGTTAGATAAGCTGCCTGACCACATGTATCTATTATTAACTCTTTTAAAAAACAAACAAGAATACATTTAAAAGAGGCATTGTAGTAATATATTTTAAAATACTAGCCATTGTACCAAGCCTTTCAAGAGCTAATATCTTTTTAAAATAAGGGTATTTAAATAATGCTTCCATATTCCTAAATAACATTTAAAATATAAATTATAAAATAATAGTTCAATATTCTAGAAAAATAAAGTATTTATGCTATTAATATTTATGCTAGTATTTTAAAGCATAACACTATCACAATTTATTCAGGGGTTTATCATAACCTTGCTACAATGTTTTACATAACAAATAAATGCATTCTGATTCATAAACATTGACTAGATTTTTCACACACATTTTGAAAATAAATTGTCAAACCAGTAACATTTAAGTACCATATTCTTTTTTATCTATGTTACAGATTTATTCATTAATCACAATGACTTCATGCTATATCTTAATTGCATTTGTAAAATATAAATCTAACAGATTCTAATACAACAAGAAATATTGACTTGAAATTTATATCATTGACTAATTATAGCCATAGAGTAGATAATTTTTAGGTTAGCAATGTTCAAACCAGCACAAAAATAAATCTATATCCTTTTATAACTTCAAGACTCAGCCAAAAAGAAGTAGATATAAATCCCATAACTTCATTTCAAAGGTCTTGTAATGGTGAATGTTAGAGTAAGCACCTACTAAAATTTATTAAAATTGTCATTATAATCCTCAGACGTTATTAAAAATTATGTATAAAAATAACAAGAATTATTCTTTTCATATTAAAAGAAAAGGAAGCAAACAAGAAGCATAAGCGAGTAGGTTCTTTGTCAAACACTCATCTTTATGACTGTATGAAAACTTGTCTTTTATTCTCCCAATGACGACAGGTGGTGAACGATAATCATTATGGTAGCCAAGGGCTTTGAAGAATGAGAATGATTTTATCATCATTACAATGATGTATTTTCAACTCTTAGAAAGTCTTTCCTTCCTCCTCTCCAACTTATTTTTTCTTTACAGAATTTCAAAACTTCTATAAGAATACCTTTTATACTCACAAATTTTAGTACTGTGTATTACAACAATTTTTTGGAATCCCTCAAGTTTTACATGGAAAGTCCACAGAATGCCCAAGACAAATAAATACACTACTTGCTTTGTTCTGTAGGTAAGGCCCTTCTGTTGGGTGGAAAGGCTGATTTTTAATTACACTTAAGCTGTGGTAATAATTGTGATTCATAAGGATATTACTCAACCTGCTATGACATTCCATTATCATCATGTCTTTGGTCTACTTGTAGAGATATGTTTTTAAAAATCTTTATATTAATTGTAATAATTTGAGAATTCATGAGTTCACATTTGTAAAACTATTCTCAGAGACAATATTTTTTGCTCTCCTTAAACTCTGTCACAGTAGAAATCAGCTGGTGCATGTCCCCCCCATTCCTGACTTTCACTTTCAGAGAAGGGAATGAGGACATAGTGTATTGGCACCCTGAGTTCTTGGCATGTTCTTAATCTGAAAATTTCCAAAAATATATCATTGACACGTAACATACACTTTAGATGTAATCAATATGAGCTCAGCTAATTGCGTTGATTTTTATATTTCAAACAATAATTAGAGAGAATTTGCAGTGACCTACTTAGCATGAAATCATATGTTCTGGCTCCACCTTGGGCAAGAGGCAAGATGCTGAACATTTCTGCAATTATTCCTTCATTTATAAAATAAGCATAATAACAACATCTAACTTACGAAAGGGCTGAGAAGATTAAGTGGGGTGATAAATGTCATATGAATATAACACTGCGTAGCACTAAGTACTCAATCAACATTAGCCATTATAATAGACCTAGAAAGAAAGAAAGAAGCTGAAAACAGAAATTTTGAATGTCTTTTGACTCCATGATCTCCTACACTTAGTTATTTCTATTCTCTTCCATTTGTGTATTTTACTAAAAATAGCTTTCACTCTATTCTCTAAAGAAGAGAGGATTCAAACCATTCTTAAATAAGTCCCATGGTATGCATCAAACACTCAAATATAGAAATAAGGCATTCTAGCAACAGGAAAGATTCCAAAAAAAAAAAAAAAACTAAAAGTTTTGAACTAGGCACAAAAGGTTGATGTTGCATTTTATAAAAATTATTTTGCTTACTGGATGTATTTATTCATTTAACCAAACAACTGAAGTACTTAAAGCAAAAAATAACAGGCCAGTCATTCTGTATTCATCCTCTTTAAAATTCCATGTCTTAAATTTTCTTCTGATTTTTCTTTTGTTTTTCTTCTTCTCCCTTCCTGAATATTTATTGCTACTGAATATTTATTGTTTTTATTATTTATTTATTTATTTGTTATTTTATTATTTTATAGAGACAGGGTCTTGTTAGTTGCCCTAGCTGGTATCGAGCCCCTGGGCTCAAGCAATCTTTCTGCCTCGGCCTCCCAGAGTGTTAGGATTACAGGCGTGAGCCACCATGCCTGGCCAGGAAGTGTTTCTTGATTTTAAATCTTTCAATCTAACTTCTTTCCACTGGTTTACAAACTATTTAGTAGAAAAATCTCATCTTTTCTGAGCTTCCTTGTGGAAACTAAATATGGATGAATTAGTGAAACAAATATGTATATACAAGGAATAGAGAAATAGTAGCTAAGAGAAGTATAAAGTAGTACAAGGTAATCTCGTCTCAATTTAGATAGGAATATAAAATACATTTATGTGTGATATGATTTGGCTGTGTACCACCCAAATATCATCTTGAATTGTGGTTCCCATAATCCCCATGTGTCATGGGAGGGACCTGGTGGGCGGTAATTGAATCATGGGAGTGGTTACCCCTATGCTTTTCTTTTTCTTTCTTTCTTTCTTTTTTTTTTTTTTTTTTTTTTTGAGACGGAGTCTTGCACTGTTGCCTGCCCAGGCTGGAGTGCAGTGGCACGATCTCGGCTCACTGCAACCTCTGCCTCCAGGGTTCAAGTGATTATCCTGCCTCAGCCTCCCAAGTAGCTGGGATTACAGGCAACCGCCACCACCTCCAGCATTTTTTGTGTGTGTTTTTAGTAGAGACGGGGTTTCACTATGTTTGCCAGACTGGTGTCAAACTCCTGACCTCGTGATCCGCCTGCCTCGGCCTCCCAAAGTGCTGGGATTACAGGCATGAGCCACCGCGCCTGGCCTATACTGTTCTTTTGAGGGTGAGTGGCTTCTCGTGAGATACTATGATTTTATAACGGGTTTTTCCCCTTTTGCTCTGCACTTCTCCTTTCAGCTGCCCTGTGAAGAAGACGCCTTTCTTCCCTTTCACCTTCCACCATGATTGTAAGTTTCCTGGGGCCCTCCCAGCCATGCAAAACTGTGAGTCAATTAAACCTCTTTTCTTTATAAATTACCAAGTCTCAGGTATTTCTTCATAGCAGTGTGAAAATGGACTAATACAATGTGCGAAGGTAACAAACAAACTACAGTAGGACAAATGATAACTGGATGCTATGAAAATTAGTATAGGTTGTGGCCTTGAGAGAAGGGATAATTATTTTCAGCTTTGGTGAATATTTTGTAAATATTTGATATTTCTTGTAACTGTTTCATATATGTTGATTGTTTTTGCTGCAAAATATCAGAACTGCCAACTACCAAATATTGTAGGTAGCTTTAGAAACTACAGATGAGATTTTTACCACCTAATAAAACCTATCTCTGCTTGTAAAACTGTGCCATGTGATTTTGGGTGTGATATAATATATGAAACATGGATCTGTTTTGCTATTTTAGGTACTATTTCTTTAGATTTGACAGTATTCTGCTGTAAGAGAAGAGAAAAAGAGCAGAGAAGCTAGAAAATTATCCAATAGTAAAAATAATGTAATTCCCAAAGATTTTCATAGGATATTTCTTCCTTTAATTTTGGTTTAATTTCTATTTAAATTTTATACAATCTCCTGATTAATATTCTTCATATTATAATATTACTAATGAGGTTAATGCTATTAGAATTTATAATTTATATAATATTATTTCATGAAATACCAGCCCTAGTGAAATACATCTAATTTCTTTTTGTTCTTACCTATTATTTATGCTCCTTCAAAATATTTTTATTCTGAACAAAACTGATGTTAAACACGCTTACTTGATTTTACTTTCTAAATAAGATTCCATTACACTATGTTGAGGAAATTTCTAATTTACAAGAGTATAAATTCTTCTTCCAAGTATTTCAGGAAATAAATTGACTATAATTGATTTTTATAAACAGATAGTCATTTAAAAAAGCACATTATCTTTTAAAAAGTTTATCTCAAAAATTATGAGATGATAACTACTAAAAGGTAATTATTCAGAGCTTTCTCTTTTTTTTTTTTTAATGAAATCTTGCTCTGTCTCCCAGGCTTGAGTGCAGTGGCGCAATCTCAGCTCACAGCAACCTGTAATCCCAGCTACTTTGGAGGCTGAGAAGGAGAATGGCTTAAGTCCAGGAGTCTGAGTCCAGTCTGAGCAACATAGTGAGGGTCCATCTCTAACATAGTAATAATAATTATTATTAATAATAATAAATAACCTAAAGATCCTGCAGAATGGCCTGTTTCTTATTTCTCTTTTTATTTATTTAATTAAATTTTTTCTTTTTTTTTTTTGTTTTTGAGACAGAGTCTCGCCCTGTCGCCCAGGCTGAAGTGCAGTGGCACCATCTCAGTTCACTGCAACCTCTGTCTCCTGGGTTCAAGCGATTCTCCTGCCTCAGCCTCCCAAGTAGCTGGGATTACAGGTGCCCACCAGCATGCCCAGCTAATTTTTTGTATTTTTAGTAGAGATGAGGTTTCACTATGTTTGCCAGGCTGGTCTCAAACTCCTAACCTCATGATCCACCTGCCTTGGCCTCGCAAAGTGCTGGGATTACAGGTGTGAGCCACTGCACCTGGCCTCAGTTCTTTCTATAAATGATTCAGTTCTTTATAAATTCTACAAACAAAGCTAATAAGCATTTCTTGTCTGGAGTCTCTATCTTAAACTTTATAAATCTACATTGTTGTACTAATCATAATATATTCATATTATGACACTAATATTATAATGTATTAGTTTTATAATGCTAATATTATAATGGTCAATATATATACTTTATCATAAAATGTATAAAATAAAAATTTATCTCTCTCACTTCTCCCAAATCATTTTTTATAAAAGCCTTTCTTTGCCCCTAAGCTCACAGTTTTTTTTTTTTTTAAAGAAACTGGTCTTTGAAATTGAAGGAATAATTCAGTTTAAACCCTTGAGTAATCTAGACATGAAAATGCAATAATGAGAAACAGAAACATAGAGTCTTGTTAAAACCAAAGCAGGATCCCAAAACCATTGAGTAGTTTTCAAGAATGGGTACTGTAAATAAGAATAGCTTGTAGCAGCCTGCAAAGAAAAAGAACAGCTTATTACAGTTGGCTAGAATATTTAAAGCAATTGCTGGGGGGAAAAAAAAGCAAATTGGGCTGGACAGAAAGCAAGTAGACTCAGACTTGCCAGTAGACATTTTATAGGGCTAGTTTTGACAGGAGACTTGGACTAAATATAATAGTAAGATAATTACATTGACAGAAACAATGGAAAAAAAACAGGAGTCACGAAATTGTCAAGAGTGTCAATCTAAAATTCAAAGTGTTCCCTACAATTCATTGAGTGCTTTGAATTTCCTTTCCAACGGAAACACTCATATTTTTGGCATCAGTATTTTTAAATGGTACCCAAGAGATATTCAACACGTAAAATTTTGATTTGTTAGAAATGTTGATACTGAATAACTCAAAGTACAAATGCCTTATTTCGGTATATTAAAATTTCTCCAAATATTTGAAAATTTTAAAATATTCTTGTTTTATTTAATGTAAGAATAGTATAAAATGCTTTATTATATTTAATATAAATTGAACATATTTTTATTGTCCATTTGCTATTTACCTTTTTTTTTTTTCAACTCGGTTGAGTGGTCATGGAGAATCCTGACATTCTACCAAAAATTAATATCCTTTTAAATTAAATAGAAAAATAACTGAATTTGATGAAAACGTTGTTTTTCTTATTTCGCTTTTATATCATTTTTTTCACTTTTATATCATTTGTTCATACATAGCTACTTTTTATGTGACAGATAAAATGAAGGGATCTTTTATGCAAATGTTTTGTTTCCGCAGATTTGCTTTATTTGCGTTTTATCTTCTCTGGCACATTTTCCTCTCACTTTCCAAATGTAGTCCATGCAAAGCACCACAAATGATGTAGTTGATATTTTCACTGGCATGAAAAGGTATTGCCTTCATGTGGGTAACCAGGGATTGAACATAAAACTACAAAAACGAGCCTCAGAATGTGCAAGAAAAATGCTCTCAGTAGAAATCAATAAGAATGGAGAGAGAAAAAAAGTTACAAAAGAATGTTTACTTTTATGTTTGCAGCACGACAAATCAACATTGCTCGGAAGTTTTCATAAGTGAACTGAATTGGAATCTTTTTTATTTCTCTTGAGCTAAGCTCTACTTTATGGTAGGAACAGATGGAAGACAGCTTTTAAAAGACTGTCTTCTCCTTTGGTGATATCATAAATTTGTTGTTGGTTGTGGCTGTAATTACTGTTGCTGTTTTTATCAGACTTTGTCTATGTTCTGTGTTTGTTGACTCTGTCCCTCCATTACTTTTTTTTCCTTCCAGTAATTATTCTTTTTAATAATGTTACTGTTTTAAGAATCCAACCTTAACTCATTTTGGACTAAGAGAGATATTCTACAGTTTTTCCTCTTTCACTTTTACAATAATTGTAATTATTTGTGTGATTATTGTTTAGTTTATTTATATTACACTAGACTCTAGGCTAAGCAAAGGAAAAGATGTTGTCTGTCATCTTCCCTGCAGAGTTCACTTTTTTTCTGGCACAGAGTAGGCATCTGAAAATACCTGTTCAAACAACACAAATATTCACCGAATCTGGGATGTTAATTTGATTTTAGATTATTTTGGAAATTAAAAAAAAAGGAACTGGACCAAAAAAAAACAGAACATTTTTTAAATGACAGTCACAGGTTGGGCCTTCCAGGAAGCAGACCCTGAAACAAAATGCAATGTTTAGAATGAATATTAAGGAATAGCCATGACATCAAAACCTATGGAAAGAAAGGGAGGAAGCATGATTGGAAAGAGAGATAAGGTTGCACTACAGAACAGGCCTAAGGACTTCAGCCAAATTCATGGAGAGCTCTGGAAGTAAGGGATCCCACAGAATGGTCTTACACCGAGAGCAAATAACTAGATCTTTGAATAACCCTTACCTGAAACAGGCATTAGATATAGGCTTCCCCTAGAAGGTCATGACCTTAGGCAACACAGATCTCTGCAGCTTTGGAAATCCCTGAGGAACTCAGAGATGAAGGCTGTCTATTGAGAGCCCTCCCAACAGATGGCACCATAAGTGCTTACCTGGGGATGTGTATGGGGGATGCGTTTGGATCTACCATAGTTCATCCCTTGTATCGCAATCAGATTCATTTTTTCACAGATGTTTGGTGGACAGCTTTTCCTGTAGTTCATGTGGGCCTTTCAGTCTGGGGAAAACCTAGAATGGAAAGATAAATGGAACAAATTATAGCCTCACTTCCTACAGCTGATTTTGGTACAACTAATACTTATTATCTCTCTTCTCCATTATTCATTCTAGAGTCCTTTCATCCTCAGGTAATAGTTCTGTTGGTTTTAGTGGCGTGGATGATCTGTGTGCCAAACATATTCCTGCCTGCCCCATTGTGTAACAGTGCTACAACATTCTTATGATGATCAAAGTCAATTACCACTGCCAAGATGGTTATTCCTTAACTTACATTTAATCCCTCAGCAGGAGAAACCTAAAGCTCCCAGGCAATAGCCAAGGTATAAAATTCAATGGGACTTTTTTGTGTTCCCTGGTGGAAGTGTTCCCCCACAGGGAACTAGGAACTTTAATCATGTAGAACATAGAATTGTGGAGACAGAGAGAAAACAGTCTACAGGTAAGGCACTGGAATGATGGCAATAGGCTACTCCTATTTCCAACCCTTAATTCCCAAACCTGTATATTTTACTTATGAGAAAATAACCAAATCAATATCTTTGATTTAGGTATATATTATGTCTTAGAAGACAGTGTCTTATTATTGTGAGATATTTCCAACAAACTGGTACTCCATCTATGACTTTGTAGTTTTCATAAGCTATAGCTTCTTGATGTGATAGTGGATATAATATTGTTTTAAATTTACTAACTTGGTTATGTGTGTATGTGTCAGGGGTAATTTCAGAAACTTCAACTTGTTTTTACTCACAAGTCATAAATTAATATGGGGCTTATACTAACTACCAAGTAAGCATATTTTGATTATAAATTCTGGAGCTACAGTGACAACTACTGACTGGCTCTGTGGGTACAGCAAACTCACTGTGATCTGGACCTTAGCCAGGACTCCATTTGTTGCTTGGCCTCCTAAATTAACGGAGGGAACACAATGAAGTCCTTCATTTCCATGTACCTTTGTCAACTGTGTAACTTAGTCAACTGTGTACCATCTTCAGCTCTGTGTTCAACAGTCCTTTAACTGTTTGGATATTTCCCTTTCCCCAGTGTTCAGTCATCTAAGTAAATGGCCATGTTTTGGCAAAGGACTGCAGGTATTATGACCATGTACAAATGGCAGGGTGTTATAGGGTCCTCCCTTTTGGGGACCTGGCCTCTGATGAAATCAATATGTTCCAAGTTCAAAAATTGGCTAATACCCAGACATAAGGCAAGAGATCCTGACTATTTTATTGAGGCAACAGCCATTGGCCTCCTGATCATCCAATCATGATCTCTTTATTAGTATATGTTCAGTAGGGTGCTTATTGGCTGTCGATCTAATTTACCCACAGGGATCCTGTATTCTATCAACCATCCTCATAAATGTATCTTCATAAATACCTGTAGGTCAGTCTCCCCTGGCTGCCACACTAACTTTGCTTCTGTCTATCTTCTAGCTTCTGACAGTTAAGTGTTACCACCTTGCCTTTCTTATTTTATGAGCCTATTATCCCCATTGTAAACTACAAGGCTAGGTCTGTAAGAGTCTCTCTTACCATCAGCATCAACCTACTGAAGGAATTCACCTTAGGCATGATGAAATTCTAGGGGTAGTGCTTCTTCTCACCAGTGTATTTTATGTGATCTCATTATATGATGTACCACTAGGCCTTCACATAGAACATCTGATGGTTCCAGCCTTACAGTATATACCTCTTGCATAATAACTCCTCTGAGTCTTTTAATCCTTTCTTTCATCAATTAACATGACACTGGAAGCAATATGCCTTCATTGAGCATAAATCATCATTTTTATATATTTATCAGACCTACTAATAATGAGTTTACTTTTTTTCTGGGGTTGAGTTGTTTTTAGGTGATGAATCCTGAATCTCAAAAGAATGAATCTGAATCAGTAAACATGCCCTTTCCAAATTCATGTTGTTGTCTCTCTTTTTCAAATTCTTTTAGAAGGCAGTCCCATATATTCTCCCTCAACTACTGCTGGGGTATACTTTTATGTCAAGCAGCTCCTTAGTGGTATGTTCCCTTTCCTTTCTTCTCAGGCCCTGAATATCTCCAGCTGAGTTTTGCTACAATTTAACCCTAAGTATAGATTTAGCAACCAAGAAAGAAAGTGGAGACAGATTCAGAGAGATTCATATATAGATGCATACATAGAGGTCCCCAGTTGTTTTCAAGCAAGGGAAATATATTACATCCTGACTGTCAACTGCCTCTGACTCATCTCGGAATTTCATTATTTTTTCTAGATCTCCAGTTTAGTTTAGCAATATTGGCAACGGCCAACAAGTTCCATTGTTCTTATAATTTCTATTTTCTCCATGTTTTTCAAATATGTGAATTATCTAGTGAGATAGCTATTTTTCCACCATTATATAATCCTAATTAACCATTAAAATTTGAACAAGTGTAGAAATACCTTATGCCAAGGGTAACTGTGTTTGACCCACCACCATAATGAGTTCCTCATTGCCAGCCAAGGGCCTGCTGATCCAGCTCCAAGACAACAACTTTTCACCTGCTTTCTGGGGATACTACAAACAGAAACTTTCACTGTTTGGAAGACCCAGGAAACAGTCTGGAAGCCAAATTTAGTGTTCAGGATATTTTTGAGGGAGGCCATTATGATCAACACCTTTGCTATGAAAGAAGAAGAAGCAGGATTGAGAAGAGAGAGAAGTTAGTTTGTAATGTGATCTGAAAGCCTCTGTCAACTCCATGAGAAGAACAGAACCTAAAGTGGCCTTCAGGGTGGTCCCGGGTCAAACCCAAGTAACTGGGCCTCCAAACCCACACCTGAATTTGTCACCAGAAGTGAGCTTCCCCAGAAGGCCATGGATGTGGGCAAGGAAGCTTTATGAAGCTGAGACAATTCTTCAAGGTGCTAATAGCCAAAGCCTGACAGCACTCCCAGCAGCTGGGGCAGCAGGTCCTTCTTTACAGATTGTCTGGTTAGCAGATCCCTGCATCCACCACAGTGACTGAAATTTTATCCTCAGGTATAGAAGTGTAATATCCACCAGTTTCTGTGTTACTACATTCCATGTTTTCTTAAATTTTAAAATATTCTGTTTAATAACATGGTTTTACTTTCATTTTAACAAAATTAACAAACTAAGCAAAAATATATAAAGTGAATTCAGCCTCTAAAGACAAATGGCCATTATTACAGTTATGAAAATATAGCTTTGAGAACAAAGTTAATATTCAAAGAGGTTTTGAGTTCTGACAGCAACTTTTACAGTTGTATCTTGTCTGTTTCTTAAGTTTGGTGAAACTCATTTGCTTAGATATAAAATGGAAGTAATTTTACTTAAAGCATAGGATTTTAAACACTGTATAAGAAACTTGCTTTCAACCTAGAGCTGAGCACATGCTTTATTCTTTTCATACACACCCCAATGACATACAAGAATATCAAATGTAATGACTACTAAATCATCATTTCTGCCAGGTCTCCTAAGGATCTCTACTCATTTTGCTCTGATCACTACCTAGAACTTCTAGATATGTCACCTGAAAGGAGATGCTCCCTTTCCACAGATGCCATCAGAAGAAGATATGGGTCAGGTTACTCATCTCAATTATTTGAATTTAATAAAGACCAGAACACAAGACAATACTAGCATATATGATATTCTTTACTGTATAATGTGGGACTAAAACAGGGTGTTACGGTCTGAAAGTTTGTGTCCTTCAAAATTCATATGTTGAAATCCTAACACTCAATGTTACAGTAGGAGGGCGTGAGGCCTTTGGGAGGTAATTAGGTCATGAGGGTGGAGCCTTCATGAATGAGATTAATGCCCTTCTGAAAGAGACCTCAATGAGCCTTCTTATCCTTTTTCTGTCTTGTGAAGATATAATAAGATAGCAGTCTGCAATCTGGAGGACAGCCTTTACCAGAACTTAACCATACTGACACCCTGATTTCTGACATCTAGCCTTCAGAACTGTGAGAAATAAATTTTTGTTTTTTATAAGCCATCCAGTCTATGGTATTTTGTTATAGCAGCCTAAGCTGACTAAAACACATGGAGACAAACTTAAATACACATGTAAAATGTCACATTTTCTAGATCAAAAGGAGATATCTTTATAAAGTCCAACTTTTTACAATGGGTTTAATTTGTGTAAATATTCTAAATCTGAATCTGGTTCCTCCACTCTGAATTCCTTCTCCACCAACATACCTCAAATGACTAATTTAACTCCTCTCATCTTCCAGTCTCCACCACCTATTAGAAACCCAACTCTATGCATAGGGTTTGAACTAGCCCTATCTGCTTCCCCTGCATTATGTTTTCCCAAACCTAAGTAATTTAGTCTAGAGCTACAATGCCCTAGATGACATTGATCTTGATTAGCTATGGTGATTGTATTATTCAACCTCACTAAATTTCAAAAGTTTACATGGAAGGATAAGATTTTGGTACCAAAGTCATGTAATGTCATATTAGGTTTTCTTCACTTTCCCCACACTAATCTGAATCTCAATCAAGCCTATACATTTTCCCATTGTGAATACTCCCTCTATTAGTAATAGTTGTCCAAGATGATTGTTGTTCAAAATATGACTTTATTTTCAGAGACGTGCCAAAATTGAAGGACAAAATATTTTAAAATTTCCTTCTAATTTGGCAAAATCCTTTATCCAATAACAAAGTTAATATTGCTTATAATGATACAGAGCAGAGTTTGTAACTTTTCTTTACACTTATTCCAACTTGAATTTCTTGTGTTTTTTCTTTTTTCTTTTTTAGATAAAGAAAATGTCCCAATACTGTCGAGCAGGCATTAAAATGTTTTAAATTTGAGAATTTTATTATTTTGTTTATTTATTTTTGCCAAGGACCTAATTCTTCTAAGGAGAAGAGATGCTGTTTTGCAATTTACAGTTTCTTGCTCTCTTGTGAAAAGAATCCTACAATAGATAAAGAGGGCATATTTTGAGGGGAGAAAGGGTATGACTTTTGTAAGTACAGTAGTTACAGTTCTTACAAATAAAGTGTTGAAGAGAAAAAAGCCGGCTAAGCTGTAATAGCCAAATTATACCAACATACTCAGAGGGGTCTGTTGGTTGAAATATTACCATAAATTGTATAAACATTGCCTATGAAATTATTCCTTCCTGGGATATGCATTATAAAGGTCATTCATAGTTGGATGTCCTAGAAAGCAACTTTTAGTAAGAAATATGATAGATATAATGTAGAATCTAAGTAAGGCTTGAATCTCCTACTATTCAGTTCTGCAATGGATGTGGGCATTTCAAATGGTACAGCTCGATGTGCTAAAGCCAGACTTTGACCACAGACCATGGATAAATCAACACCTCCATGAACCAAATCATATGAACCAAAATCGTATCTTCAGTTGCGTTTCTGACTATAAACCACAACCCTCCAATATTTATAAAATACATATATACTTATAAAAATAATCTGTTGTTATAATGATTATTTTTACTATTCTCTGTATATTATTAACTTAGGGAAAGCAGTTTGAATTAGATTAGTTACCATCTAAATAATTATTTAGCTAAAAATAAGAATTTTTGATACGAGATTTAAAATTTTGTAGTTTGGAATAAACTTTATTAAACTACTTCTCAAGTAGTACAACTAGAAGAGAAAACTTTCTAGAAGAACCTGGCTAACCCACATTCTATTGTGTTTCTTTATTAACTCTCAAATTGAATTTATGTGAAATCACTCAGGAGATGGAGAGGAATGTCTGATATTCCTCAGGAAGAAAGTTCCAGTCAGTAAATTATCTGTACTACTCCTTTATTTTTTTTTTCCTACTCAAGAACCACTTCCAAAGGAGATGGAGAAATTGAAACAGCATCTTCCCTATTACTTCATCCACATGGTTGGAAAAATATAATTGTTAGAAAACAGAGCTTCTCTATTGCCTGTCCAGTAAGTCTTTTTGATCTTAGAACAGATGAATAGTTTTGTTGGGTTTTTAAAAATTATATGATTTTGGCCATTTATTTCTTTAGGTGGAGGGAGAAAATTTGTGCTGACCCACATGTACACTATTAAATACAGTTTTAAAATATTGTTCAATATAGAAATAAAATTGTTAAAATCCCACAGTATTTTAATGAAAAATATTTTTTATTCTGTTATTTTTAACAAAGTAACATATTTTCTTTTCTGGAGTCCTTTCAAAACTAAAGGAATCCTTACCTGTCTACACTGTTTTGGTCTTTAAACAGAAAGATAAAATGAATAATGCCTTTTTTCCATCTTGACCTTTGACTCTGTAAAAACAAAATTATTTGTGTTGATTCATTCTTTCATGTATTAAACATACAAATTATTTGGAGGTAGCAGAGATTTCACGGAATGAATGTGTAAACAGATTGTTTCTTATGGAAAATAGTCATTGCTGAGGAAGAAGATATGTTTAAAAAGAAGCAATCATATTTTAAAAACTAGTTGCTTAAATACAGTCATGCATCACTTAACGACAGGGATACATACTAATAAATGCATCCTTAGGTGATTTATTCAATGTATAAGCATCAATGAGTATAATGACAAAACCTAGATGGTATAGCCTACCATCTAGCCTACTACATACCTAGGCTATTTGGTAGCCTAGGCTATTGCTCCCTGGCTGTAAGCCCACATAGCATTTTATTGTGCTGAAGACTGTAGGCAACTGTAACACAATGTTAAGTATGCATGTATCTAAACATATAATCTTATTGGACCATGATCATATATGAAGTTAATCATTGACCAAAACTTTATTATGAGTCACATGACTATATGATTTTTAAACAGAAAACAAAGAAAAGGAAAATAAAATCTTTTTAGCTTCAAGGAAACCTCTTAGTATTTTACATAATATTTGAAAATCATCAGAGAGTTAGAGATGGTACCTTAATTTCAAAATATGATGGAAAGTATCAAGCTGTCCGCCTCTGGACATATGAAGGAGGTTATGTAGTCTTCAGGGAAGTTATGAATAAACTCAGAGAAAAATTGATAAATTCTGTAAAGCAGGAAGCAGTATGCTTCACTCTAGGAAGTATCAGCTGCTATTGGTATCCAGTTTCTGGAATGAGCCTTACCCTCTAAGAATTTAATATATGTTAACTCAGATCTCAGTAATTTACAAGGAACCATGAGTGAATGGACAAAATTACTCTTTCAGCACAAAATAACAACTTCTTCCCAAATGTATCTATGGATTCAATATAATCTCTGTCTTACTTTAGCAGGCTTAGAGTAGCTAAAACAATCTTGAAAATGAAGAACAAAGTTCTCTGGCTGACTTCTACATCTTAATTTCAAAACTTACTATAAATCTGTAGCAATCAAGATAGCTTGGTACACATGACAAGTGAGATATAGATCAATGAAACAAGATTGAGAATCCTGCTATAAACCTTTACATTTATAGTCCATTCATTTTCAACAGAGATGTCAAGACAACTTATTGGGGAAAAATAGTATGTTCATAAAATGGTATCAAAGCAACTGGAAAATCATTGCAAAAGGGAGAATTTTAACCCCTAACTTACACCATATAGAAAAGTTAATTCAAAATGGATTATAGACCTACACATAAAACTATGAAAGTTTTAGAATAAAACCAGAGAAAATCTTTGTGACTTCCAGTTAGGAAAATATTTCTTAGTGCAGTACCAAAAGCCTAATCCATAAGAGGAAAAGCTGATAAATTGGACTTCACCAAAATTAAAAATAGTTGTACATCAAAGGACATCAATAAGAAAATGAAATTATAGGCCATAGAATGATAGCAAATATTGACAAAACATATTATAAAGGACTTGTCCCCAGAATACATAAAATATTCTTCTTAATCAATAATCTGAAGGCAAATAACCCAATTAAAAATAGAAAAAGATTTCAATAGTTATTTCATGAAAGATATATAAAGGGCTAATACATTAAAAGATGCTCAAGTCATAGGTAATGCAAATTTAAACCACAGTAAGGGCTGGGTGCGGTTGCTAATGCCTGTAATCTCAGGGCTTTGGGAGACTGAGGAGGGTGGATCACTTAAGCCCCAGAGTTTAAGACCAGCCTAGACAACATGGTGTGTCTCTACAAAGGAAAAAAAAAAACTTCAAAAATTAGCCGGGTTGGTGGTGCATGCTTGTAGTCCCAGCTACTCCAGAGGATTACTTGAGCCAGGGAGATCAAGGCTGCAGTAAGCTGAACTGCACTTCAGCCTGGGCGACAGAGCAAGACCTTGTCTCTAAAAAACCAAAAAAGAACAAAAAAGAAACAAACAAAAACCACAGTAAGATTCTACTTCATATCTAGTAGAAAGGCTATAATAAGAAAGACGATTTCAGTGTTAGAGAGGATGTGGAGAAACTAGAACTCAAAGAATACTAGTAGTAATGTAAAATGTTACAGATAATTTGGTATACAGTTTGGCAATTTCTTAAGCATAAATTTAACATACAACCTGTAATTCCACTCTGATGTTACAGAAGAAAAATGAAAACATATCCACACAAAGACTTCTACACAAATGTCTCTGGTAGCATTATGCTTAATAGTTAAAGGTAGAAACATTTTAAATAGCCATCAATTGATGAATGGATAAGCAAATGGATAAACAATAAAATAAAATTCTGAAGTGTACTACTGATACATGCTACGGCATAGAAAAATCTCAAAAACTTGTTAAGTAAAATACGTTAGATAAAAAAGACATGTTGTATGATTCCACTTATGTAAAACTTTCAGAAAAGGCAAAGTTACAGACACAGGAAGTAGATTAATGATTTATTGGGCCGGGGTTGGGAACGGGGAGTAACTACAAATAACAATAGTGATCTTTTGGGGTACCCTTAATTTTCTTCTACAAAGTTACCTCACACACATCTTTACATCATTTTTTTGGATTGCTGAGCCTAAAATTTTAGTCACCTTTGCTTCTCTCCTCTGTGCCCCGTTTATGATGAGTAAACAACTTTGGTTCTACCTTCAGCATAGCATCTACTTAAGTTTAATTGGTGTGTGCCACCACCTTCTCTTGCGAATTTCTACAACACCCCTTAACTAGCCTTGCTAATTTGACCTTTGCTCCTCTTGCTAGTTATCTCAATACAGCAGCCAGAGTAATGCTTTGAAAATATAAGACAGATGATCTTGGAATAAAAGCTATACCCTTTCATGATCTGCCCCCACCCTGCCACTCTGACTGATCTCTCACTGCTCTCTCTAAATGACTCTCCTCCAGCCACTTGACCTCCTTGTTGTGTCTCAAATATTATCAAGCCACTCTCTGTACCTAAGAATCTTACACTGCCAACTTCCTCTGCTGGAAGAAAGCCCTTTTCCCACATAAATATCTGTATTGCAGCTGGGTAAGGTGGCTCATGCCTGTAATCCCAGCACTTTGGGAGGCTGAGGTGGGCAGTTCACCTGAGGTCAGGAGTTGGAGACCTTCCTGGCCAATATGGTGAAACCTCATCTCTACTAAAAACACAAAAATTAGCCTGGAGTGGTAGTACATGCCTGTAGTCCCAGCTACTGGGGAGGCTGAGGCGGGAGAATTGCTTGAACTTGGAAAGCGGAGGTTGCAGTGAGCTGAGATTGCATCACCGCATGCCAGCGTGGGTGACAGAGCAAGACTCCATCTCAAAAAACAAATAAACAAACAAAAAATCTGTATTGCTAACATCTGTATCACTTTACTTCCCTCACCTTTCTCTTCAAATTTCCCCTTATCAGTGAGGTCTATACAATGTCAGAATCAGCTCCTCAAGTCCTGTTCCCCTCATCCTGCTCTTCTTTTTCTGATTTCAATAGTAATTATCACTTTCTAACATGCTGTTTCAGAGAATTAATTGAAATTCAAAGAATCACAAAATCAATTTTCTTTTTTATTTTGTTGAGCAAATTATTTTTCCAGTCTCTGTGCAGCTAGGTGGGGTTATGGGGACAGTTCTCACACAAGAAATATGAGCAGAATTGTTGTGTGTGATATGGACTCACAGTGGGTATATCTTCTCCGCCCATTCTCTCTTTACCACATTGCTTATATGACACCAAGCAAGTTTGAAGCTGTATTTTGAAAATAGGTGAATCACAACATGACAGGATAAAGCAGAACACCGTCCCTCCCCCAAAGCTTTGTATTATATTTAATATGAACAAGAGAATAAAATGTTTATCAACACACTAATATTTAGGTGTAGTATAGTATACTAAATAGCACTTATCAGTACTAATACACTAAATATACTTACGTTCACTAATCAATACATTATATCCTTATTTATTTAATTTTAATCATGTATTTTCTGGTGTCTTAGGGTATAGATCCCAGTTTTTGTCATAGAACTGTAACTGGGCTGGGCGTGGTGGCTCATGCCTGTAATCCCAGCACTTTGGGAGGCTGAGACAGGTGGATCACCTGAGGTCAGGAGTTTGAGACCAGCCTGGCCAACATGGCGAAACGTCGTCTCTACTAAAAATACAAAAATTAGCCAGGCATGGTGGCATGCACCTATAATCCCAGATACTCGGGAGGCTGAGGCAGGAGAATCAGTCGAACCTGGGAGTCAGAGGTTGCAGTGAGGCCAGATTGTGCTATTGCACTCCAGCCTGGGTGACAGAGTGAGACTCCATCTCAAAAAAAATAAAAAAATAGAACAGTAACTGACATACAGTAGTTGGTAAATAAATACTTGAATGATTTAATGAATTACTTCCTATTGAAAGACTACATATAGTGCATAGGTCTCCTACCAGATGTTGCTATGGTTTTCTTTCAACCTCTGCTCTGTGTGTCGGAGGTGAGAGTATAGAGACAGGGAGTAATTCTGCATATGCATTAAAAACTTAGAGGAATATTAGTATGTGCAACACTTATCAAGATATTATCTCCCAACTTAGAACCTACTCTTCTGTGTACCCTCTGAGGTTGGATCTGGGAATTTACAAACTGCATTTGTCCTTCGTTGGCTGGATCTCCCTGTTTACCTCTGTTAATAGGTGCTTTAACAGAAGACTGAACAGCTGGGGCAGGCAGAAGAAACACATCGCTTTCTACTTGCCACCTCCCTGCTTCCTATTCCTGTCAGCATCACCCAAACCCAGCTTCTTTATCCCAATCACTACCTGTTTGTTCCAGTAGCAATAGATTAACCAATTTTGCCGCACCAGCTGGCTTCTCCCCTGATCCCTCCTGCACACAACACTTAGGACATCTGGTTTATAGACTGGTAGAGAACTTTGTCTAAGCTTAGAGACCCTATGCCAGCTGAAGAGTAGCTCTTCTCAGAAGTCTGAGCTCAGTTCTGAAGGTCTCTTCTCCGTGCATTTACATTTCATTCATTTCCATCCCTTTCACTTGTTCCCTCAATGCTTTATGTTCAGTTAGCAACACTTACATTAAATTATCTCTGTAAAATAGTTGATGTGGTTTCTGTTTCCTGATTGAATCATGAGAGATACACCAAGCTAAGAATATAGATCATTTCTGGGATGTGTGGTTGGGGTGGAGTGCCATTAGAAACACAGCCATTTTTACTTAGTAATGAAATGTCCAAAATCCAACAACCTCTATTTTTAGCTGGAAGATATTTTGCTTGTTTTTAAATTTCCCCATTCCTCATTTTCTTCTCTGCAAAATGGGTATAAAAGTAGCATTTCCTGCCGGGCGCAGTGGCTTACGCCTGTAATCCCAGCACTTTGGAAGGCCGAGGTGGCCGGATCACGAGGTCAGGAGATCTAGACCATCCTGGCTCACATGGTGAAACCTGTCTGTACTAAAAATACAAAAAATTAGCCGAGTGTGGTGGCGGGTGCCTGTAGTCCCAGCTACTCGGGAGGCTGAAGCAGGAGAATGGCATGAACCTGGGAGGCAGAGCTTGTAGTGAGCCGAGATCACGCCACTGGGCAAGAGAGTGAGACTCCGTCTCAAAAAAAAAAAAAAAAAAAAGTAGCATTTCCTCATAGAGTTTGTGTAATGACTATAATGACTATATATATGTTAAAGTGAATTTTATATGACAAGAATAGAGTGATGTATTTTACACAATAGGCATAAAGTTACATAATCATCTTTTAGATGGAATTCAAAAATAATTAAATGGTAATTTTTCTTTTAATGCAATTAATTCATTAAATGTGATTATCTTAAACTGATAACATTAACCAGTCATTTCTAGTAAGTTTTAGAATCTTCTTAAGCAAAAAAAAAAAACCTGATAATATACAAAAAGATAATACTAAATGACCAATTTTGGTTTATTTCATGATTGCAGTTTTGCTTAAATATTATAATACCAACATGTAATTCATTATATTAAAATAAATTTTTAAAAGTTATATAATGATCTTAAATTGTATCAAGGGTGATAAAATTCAACATCAATTTGTAAGTAGGCATTTATAATAATCTAATTAGAAAATTAGGAATACTAGAAAACTCTTTAATCTGATAAAATGCATCTGTGGAAACCTATAGCAAATATTATAATGAACTGTGAAACATTGTAAATATATGAGAATATATCTTGGAGTAGGAAAATAATTTTCTTGAAGAATGCAAAGTCACAATTCTAAGGAAACCCAGATTTATTGGAACACATTAAAATCAAGAACTTCTGTTTAACAAAGGAAATCATTAAGACAGTAAAAATGAAAGCTACAAAGTAGGGCTTTAATAGCATATTTAACAAGGATCTTAGAAAGCAAGAACACTGGGAAGGAAAGTTACCTAAGCAATCTCCCCACTGCTGCCGAAAGAGCACATAAAATACCCTGGGCTCACGGGCAGTGACCTCATTTCACAACCTCTCTGAATTCATATTTTAAAATTTAGCCATAAGCAGGGTCACTATACTGTATTAATTTTATCACTGCTTGTTTTTTTCTTATTTTAAAAATTCTATTTACAAAATAAGTGGACTTTTGTGTCATATGGGAAGTCCTGAGAAGCACAGGAAATTTCTCCCGAAAGGCAGAAAAAAAATAGCTATATTTTATTCTGTCAATTATAGGTAAACTAGAAAGTGATTTGAAGGTGAAGTTATGGATAAAAATAACAGGAAAAATATAATATTTTAAAAAGGAGTGTAGCACTGTAGCTCATGCCTGCAATCCCAATGCTTTGGGAGGCCAAGGCAGGGAGATGACTTGAGCCCAGGAGTTCAAGACCAGCCTGGGCAACATACAGAGACCCTGTCTTTCCAAAAAAAATACTAAAATTATCCAGGCATGGTGATACACACCTGTAGTCCCAGCTACTCAGGAGGCTGAGGTGGGAGGATCACTTGAGCCTGGAACATCAAGGCTGCAGTGAGCTGTGATCATGCCACTGGAATCCAGCTTAGGTGACCAAGGGGAACCCTGTCTCAAAAAAAAGAGAAAAATATAGATAGGCATGCACATACATATATGGCACAAAGGACATGCAGTTCTATAATCACCTTTTAGATATAATTCAAAAATAATTAAATGGTGATATTTTTCTTTTAATGCAATCAACGCATTAATGTGATGATCTTAAATTGATAACATTAACCAGTTCATTTCTGGTAAGATTTGGAGTCTTCTTAAGCCAAAAAATTACAACTGCAAGTCAATATAAAATTAAATGCTTAAAATTAAAAGTTATTTAAAACAATGTTTGATTGTTTCTACATTTTTGGTAGATTATGAGCAGTATTTTCTGATTGGCAATTCATTTTGCTGACTTCTTTGAATATGTCTATATAAACAAAAATTTCAAAGATAAGTAAAGATAGATAGTTCATTTTTCCTAACTTACTTTGAATGTGTCTATATAAACAAAGGTTTCAAAGATAGCTCCTTAACTATAAGTATACTTTGTAACAGGAAACAGTGACAAAGGGAATGAGATAACAATGCAGACATTCACCCTAATCACGAATGGGTTTAAAAAATTTACTCTTAGCTGCTGCCTTCCAGTCAAAGAATTTTAAGGGTGTCAAGCTCTCATTAAAAGTTATGTTTCTTTCAAAGCCAGGTACAAATTCCTTTTCTATACTGTGATTGTAAAAAGCAAATAAATGCACACATAAACTACAAACCAAAGTAAATATACAGTTTATTCACACTCATACACACACACAAATACACACACACAATTGTGTTTCTTTTAAAATCCAAAACTTCCTATTGAGTATAAGGATAACATCTTTCATCAACCAAATATAATTTTCCTGTTCATGAGGATATCTGTAGTAGGAGAAAAGACTGGGGAAGATAAGTTTTCAAAGCAGCAGGTCCTTTGTAGCTGGAAGGCAGATTGAGCAAAATTGATCTGAGCATAAAACTGTGCTGAGAGCTATCTTAAGGTCCTAGGATTTGTTTCATTGTCGGGTAAGAGTCTTACAAGAAAGAGGAGAGAAAAGAAGATATTTACTTTCTTGCTTACTGTGCTGATTTTAAGTCATGAGTTTTCCAAGCCAATTTTTAAAATCAGTTTTGCTTAGGTATAATTGACATACAATAAATCATACATTTTTAAAGTCTACTGTTTGGTTTTGACTTATGTATATACATCTGTGAAATCACTTCCATAATGAAGATGATGAACATTTCTAGCTCCTCTCAAAGTTTCCTTGTGCTGCATTGTAATCCATCCTTCCTATTCCTCTCCATGCCCAAGGCATATCCCAGTCTGTATGCTATCACTGATCTTTATATGACCACCAAATATATACCAGTTAGGGTTTTACTTACTGAACATATAAATGGAATAATACACTATATTCTGGCTTATTTGAATCAACATAATTAGGCTGAAATTAATCCATGTTAATGTAGATATTCATTTTTCATTACATTTTATTAGTGAATAGTATTCCATTTTATGAAAAGTCACAATTTGTTCATCCACCTACTTGCCAAGGAAAATTATTTGGTTTTATGTTGACCATTTTTTCATGTGCTTTTTGCTATCTGTTTATCTTTTTTGGTCAAGTGTATGTTTAAATCTTTTGTCCATGTTTTACTGTGTTGTTAGTAATTGTTGAATTTACAGTGTTCTTTATATCTTTTGGATACATGTCTTTTGTCAGATATATGCCTTGCAAATATTTCATTTGTCTGTAGTTCATCTTTTTATTCTCTCAACAATGACTTTCAAAAAGCTGAATTCCATTCCTGATAAAGTGTATCCATACTTAATATGTATTCTGGTGTTGTTGGTGGAGTGTTCTGAAAATTTTAACAAATCAAGTTGTTGATAGTGAGAGGTGAAGCCAGCTGGGCTCCTGGGTTGGGTGGGGACTTGGATAACTTTTCTGCCTAGCTAAAGGTTTGTAAACACACCAATCAGCGCTCTGTGTCTAGCTAAAGGTTTGTAAACGCACCAATCAGTGCTCTGTGTCTAGCTAAAGGTTTGTAAACGCACCAATCAGAAATCTGTAAAAACACGTCAATCAGCGCTCTGTGTCTAGCTAAAGTTTGTAAATGCATGATGGGCCAATCAACAGGACGTGGGCGGGGCCAAATAAGGGAGTAAAAGCTGGCCAGCTGAGCCAGGAGCAGCAACCCACTCCGGTCCGCTTCCACACTGGAAGCTTTGTTCTTTCGCTCTTCACAATAAATCTTGCTGCTGCTCATCTTTGGGTCTGCACTACCTTTATGAACTGTAACACTCACTGTGAAGGTCTGCGGCTTCACTCCTGAAGTCAGCGAGACCATGAACCCACCAGGAGGAACAAACAACTCTGGACATGCCACTTTTAAGAGCTGTAACACTCACTGAGGAGGTCTGCGGCTTCACTCCTGAAGTCAGCAAGACCACGAACCAACTGGAGGAAGAAACTCCAGACACACCTGAATATCTGAAGGAACAAACTCCGGACACACCATCTTTAAGAACGAACTGTAACACTCACTGCAAGGGTCTGCGGCTTCATTCTTGAAGTCAGCGAGACCAAGAACCCACCGGAAGGAACCCATTTTGGACACATTTTGGCGACCCAGATGGGACACAATAGCATTGTTCAAATCATCTATATGCTTACTTACTTTCTGTCTACTTGTTCTTTCAATTATTGAGACCAGGATGATAGCATCTCCAACCAATATTATGGATTTGTCTGTTTCTTATTGCAGTTCTACGATTTTTAGTTTTAAGTATATTGGACTTCTCTCATGTCTGTTAAAAATTTAAATTATGCCCTCCAGGTGAATTGACCGCTTTTATTATTATAAAATGACCTTTCTTATCTCTGATAATTTCTTCATTTTGAAACCTAATTTGTCTAATTTTAATATAGTCACTCTAGCTTCCTTTTGATTACTGCTAACATAAAATATCTTTTCCCGTTCTTCCACTTATAAGCTATTTGTCTTTATATTTTAAGTGGATATTTCTAGAAGGGAGCATATAGTTAGGATTTTCTTTGTTACACATTCTGACACTCTTTGCCTTTTAATTTGTGTGCATATGCCACCTATATTTAATGTTATTTTATATAATTGAATTTTAAGTCTGTCATTTTGCTGTTTGTTTTCAATTTGTTCAATCTGTATTTGTTCTTTTTTCCTTTTTTCTACTTCTTTTCTGATCGTATTATGATTCCATTTTTCTTCTGTTTCCGATCTATTAGTTGTAACACTTCATTGTTTTATATTAATGGTTATATTGATACAAACTTTAGTTTGTATATTATTGATCTTTAATTTATCACAGTCTATGTTCCATGGCAGGCATAATATATCTCACAACAGTATAATTCAATTTCCTCTTCTTGGCCTTTGTGCTGTTGTTTTGCATCTTGCTTCAGAATATGTGATAAGCCCTATATAATGTTGTTTTTATTTCTGTCTAAACAGCCAATTATCTTTTAAATATCTCAAATATTAGGGGAAAAGCTTATATATTTATTCATGTAGTTACCAATTCTAGTGGTCTTTTCTGTGTATAGATTCAGCTTTTTTCTGGTACTGTTTTTCTTATGCTTGAAGGTCTTCGTTTAATATTTCTTGTAGTACAGATCTGATAGCTATCAATTCTTTAGATTTTCTGTCTGATTAGTGTTTCTTTTACCTTCATTTTGAAAGCTATTATTATTAGGTGATATTAGGTGAATAATTCTTGTTTTGTTTAATCATGTTTTTTTTTTCTTTTAGCACCTTGCAGATATTGCATCACTGAAATCTGACTTTTATTCTCTCTGATGACAAATCAGCTGTCATCTTTATCTTTGCTTCTCTGTGTATATAAGGTGTCTTTGCTGTTCTTAAGATTTTTTTCAAGATGACTAGTTTATAATTTGAATGTTATGACTATGATATGACTTTGCGTATTTTTCATGTTTCTTGTGATTAAAATTTATTGAATTTCTTACATGTGTGAGATTGTAGTTTTCATGAAATTTGGAACTTTTGTCCATTAATTTTTCAAACATTTATTTCTTTCTTCTCTTTCATGGATTCCAAATATGAGTGTACTTGGAGTATACTCCAATTATTACTTGAAGTTGTCCCACAGTTCACTGTTGCTCTGTCAATATTTTAGTCATTTTTTCTTAATGTGTTTCATTTTGAGCAGATTTTATTCCCGTCTCTTTAAGTTGACTACTCTCTATTCAGCAGTAATTAATGTTTTGGTAATTCTATAAGTGATTTTTTCAGTCGCAGAAAATGTAATTTTTATCTCTACATATTTGTGTGAGTTCTGGGGATTTTTCCCCTTTAATTACTTTGAGTGGTTCTCTTTCCCAACTCAGGTAGTTTCTTCATATGCATGAGCTGGCTCATCAGTACTCAGTGGAATACGAAACTAGGACTCATGATCTCTGAAATGCTCTCCCTATGTAGCACTCTATTTTCTGGTTCTCGGGGAACTCTAGCCACCTTAATCTCCGCTTTATCTCAGCTCTGTCTACTTGTCCCAGGGGACTTCAGAACACTGTCTATCGTCCCCCTCGTTGCGCTAGGGTCTGAAAATTTTATCCAGGCAGTAAGCTGGGACAGTCATAGAGCCTATATCTTTTGTTTTATATCTCCCATAGATCATTGTTCTTAGTTGTTTCATAGCCAAGGTATTGACAATGGTTGTTTCATATAATTTCTCTGTTTTCTTAATTCTTTCATGTTGGAAGGTAATTCCAGTCCCTGTTATTTCACGTTGATCTGAAGAGCAGAAGTTCTGAATAGTTCCCTAGTTTCATTCTTTTCCTATTCAAAATGGAATATTCTCAGAAGAAGTAGGGATATACTACAGAGAATAAAACAGCGTTTCTAAACTTATATTATACTATGTACTATTTATTCTTAATTAATAGGCAGCATTAAGATTACCTTGGACCTATTCAATGTCTCAGAAGGCATACATTGAAGTTTTATTTTATATTAACACTAATCTCTGTTTATGTGTGATTACTCAACAGAGATTGTTGCTTCCTAGTATGATTATTTGTTCTCAATTTAAAACATGCTGGCAGGAACTATCATAGCAGTTGATGTCATTAAACTGACTTGACAAGTTGATTTAAGTCAATGTGTTCCTAATGAGCATGAATTATTTTCCAATTTGTGAGCTATGTTCTAGAGCAACCAAATCAAACTTTCTAGAAACATGATGTAGACATTCAAATTAGAAACAGAGAACAAAAGAAAGGTAATATTATCTTTCTAGAATAGTGAGTATCAGTCAGGTTTGAAAAGCACTAACGAATACATGTGATCATAGGTATTTCAAACATAAGAAAGAAGATCTATAGGATGCTGTATCTCTTGACAATACTCAAATATGGCTACAGAGGCTCCTATTCTCCAAGTTAATTGTGCTTTAGTCAGTTATGTCTTCTTTTAAAATGTGTAGAATACAATATATAAATATAGAAATGGGAGTATGGTAACCAGCTTATATACAGATAGCTTTCATTGCTGTTCTGGAAAAATAAAAACTACAAAGCAGCTATTACAACATTACCTTCAAAAATACGATATCAAAAATAATTGGTTTTCCTCTCTGATCAATAAATTTTTTAAAACCACAACATATTTAAATTTTCTTCAAACAGTCTATTGCACATACAATACCATGTTTATATAACCATGGTATTTTGAGGATAAAAAACAGCCTAAAGATCAAAAAAGAAAAGAAAAGCCTGAATTTTATAATTTCAAATACTCTATTCTATGGCCTGAATATGTCTCCACAAATTCCTATGGTGAAATTTAAACTTCAATATGATGTATTAAGAGGGGAGACTTTTAGGAGATGATAAAGTTATGAGGCTCTACTCTCATGAATGGGATTAGTGACCTTATAAGAGGTTGAAGGAAGCATCCTTTGCCTTTCCACTCTCTGCCCTGTGAAGACACAGCAACAAGGTACCATCTTGAAAGTAGAGTAAGCCTTCACCAGACGCCAAATCTTGGATTTGATCTTGAACTTCCCAGCCTCTAGAACTATGAGAAATAATTCCTCTTATATATAAATCACTCAGTCTGTGGTATTTTGTTTTAGCAGTAGGAATGGACTTAGACACCCAGATTCAAATTACTTAATTTTACACGTCTAAATTTAGTTTCTAGTATAAAACTGGGGCAATGTACAACCTACCTATGGGTTATTGTGAGAAAGCATGTGTAAAAGTACCTAGAACAGCACCTATTAAAAGGTATGTGCTCAATAAAAGTTTATTTTTATTTTTGGCGAGGCACGGTGGTTCAAGCCTGTAATCCCAACACTTTGGGAGGCTGAGGCAGGCAGATCACTTCAGGTCAGGAGTTCAAGACCAGCCTGGCCAATATGGTGAAAACCCATCTCTACTAAAAATACAAAAATTAGCTGGGCATGGTGGTGGGCACCTGGAATCCCAGCTACTCGGGAGGCTGAGGCAGAATAGCTTGGACCTGGGAGGCAGAGGTCGCAGCAAGCCGAGATCGCACCACTGCTCTCCAGCCTGGGTGACAGAGTGAGACTCCACCACAAAAAAAAGGTTTATTTTCATTTTCTTTATTTCAAGATCCCACATTATTTAAAGATAATTAAAAGTATGTGTACTTCCAAGGTAAGTTTAAGATATTAGCTATAATACCAATTAAGAATATGTCAAAAGGAGGATAATTTTATCAATAAGGCCATTCTGAAAGTACATTTCTCATTTTAAGAAGTATTAATACAAATAAGATTGAAAATAATACCTTCTAACTTTTCACAACTTACTATATGCTACTCACTTTAAAAATGTTGTATCTAGAATAATTAAAATGCCTAATAGTGTATATTCATATTATCTTGTGGATGATAATGTTATTAGAAATCATCTAATCTAAAGTCCTGTTTTCTTTATGGAAGATGATGTCATGATGTTAGCTTGATATGGGTTTTCTACTATGATTCATAGAAAATAATTATAATTAATAGAAAATGTTTAAATGTTAAATAATTAATAGAAAATAATTTATAAATTATTTTTGAGTCTCAACAGATTGAAACCTTTTTGAAAGTAATTTCAAATCTACCATGACATCTGGTAAAGTATTCACAAAACTACTGATGAAAAGAAATAAAATTTCAAGCCATTTACTAACTATATTTTCTGTTTCCTTCAAACTTTATTGTACTAATTAAAAATATTAAAAGTAGTTTGAAGTCCATTTAAGTTTGGATTATGCCAAAATGTAAGCTCCATTTAACAAGAACGTTTTAATTGTTTTAATCACTTCTATAATCAAAGCACATAAGAGAGTGCTTGACTCATAATAAATGGTTAGTAAATATTTGTAAATAACAGCAAATGAGTTATTAAATGATACTAGTTTAAAAATTTCAGACACTGTACAATTACAGCAGAGTTATAGTTGAACCTCATGTTACTTTAGCTATATTCTATTTTAAAGGTATCATTTGTTTTCAATAATGGTTAAGAAACTTCAGAATTGACTTTGTACAATTTGACTCCACCTTATCTCTTCCATCAAATCAATTAAAAACAAAAATGATCCAAAAGATGAAATGTTCTGGTATGTGTGGGTGTTGAGGAATGAGTAGTGATAATGGTGGGCTTAAGGATTTTGAAAAACACTTAAAAATATACTCTAGGAAAGCTTTTGGTAACTTGGGATATTTATCAGCAATATTTTCAGTTTGTTGTGTTTTCAATGCTAATTTAGTTTCAAGTGATGGAAGCATAACTTCACCAAGCTTAAGAGAAAAAAAAATGAAAAAATACAATATAGATATAAGTCAGAAGCATGATATTTAAATAAACTATATAAACTTTAAGAAACTTGGAATCAAATATTTTAGGACTTGCTTTTCCTCGCCTCTTCCTATCAGCAATATTTGCAATTTGTTATATTAATAAGTACTCTTAGTTGCAGGTGACACTATCAGCTGCATCGGTTTTTTCTTTCTAGTTCACTTGGCAAGAATTCTAGATAACTCCAGAACTTTACATTCACAATTTCACTTAATGCAGAGTAGCTCAATGTTTTGGATTTTAAATCTGATAATCCCAGGGAGGGGCTTTCTTTATACCAGGTTGGATTACATATGTGCCTCTCAATTGTAAACCATGACAAGGGTCTAGGATCTGCATAAATGACTGGACCTAGACCACCTTTGGTGATGGACCCACTACTCTATCATTCATCAAAGTGAACATGGGATTGGGTGGCATTTAGGAAGCCAATAAGAAATTGGGTTTATGATTATGATACAGATTGAAGTGGGCCAGCTCACAAATAAAAGAATACATTGGAAAACACCACCATGGAAATCTACTACTTTTTGTGTCTACATTTATTTTTTGTTGTTGTCTACCTGAGGGTACATTGAGTGTTCTGAGCCAATAAATACCAATAAATACCTCTAAGAATTGAGCGTTTGATGGCTTTGTAAAGAAGCTAGAAATTTGAGGGTTTTTTAAACCAATGTTTTTCTTATCATCAAGGCATTTTACTTTTCTATGTGTAAATAATTTGTATTTTCTTAAACTGTGCAACATGATTATTTTCTCACATCATAATCAGAACTCCACCCTTACCCAACAAGAAATTTTTTACTGAAAGTTTGTTAAATTTGGTGTGGAGAAAATTAAAAAAAGAGTCCTGATCTATTTGGCAAGCAAAGGCACAAAGGTACAAAAGCACTTTTTGGCACTTATTCTGTATGTCTAGAATAAAAAGGAAAGTCCTTATTCACTCATTGGCATCACAAGTGGCATCTGTTGAAAGCATATTAATTATCTTTGTTAGCAGTGCCAATGAAAATGCTTATGAATACTAATCAATTCTACCAGCGGAGATACATTAATTCTTAGAAAAATATCATTTTATTATAAATTTGGCATAAAAATATGTCAAGTGTTTGCAGCTTCAGTTGAACCATCTCATCAGTCAAAGACACCAGGAAGCAGGTTAGGAATATTTTAGAAATGACGTGTTTCATATTTTATAAATTTGCTATGCCTCTATGGACAGAAGCACGGAAGAGAAGTTATATTTTCTAAGCTTCCAAAACCCCATGTAACTTTCCTAAGAAAACTGGAAACATTATAGACAAAGTGGTACAAGGAACACACTGATGTGTAATATATCATGTGTAACGCAGAAGACGAGGATAGTAAAACTCTAGGGATATGCTTCTATAAACCTTCAGACTCTGTAAGTGAAGCAAATAAACTTTAAGCCCCTAGAGGGTCAGCTGTGGCTTGGCCAGATTAATAAGGGAAGCTCTTGTTTCTCAGAAATATTCAGACCTGCCTCTTCCCTGAGTTATGCCCATGACTTTATAGAGACCCCAGTGGGAAGGCAGAATCCCATGCCATGCCCTGCAGCTGACCCACAGCTCACCACTTTCCTAAGAGTTTACCCAACTACACAACTAGGCATTTCTCACCTGCACAATATCTCCTTTTTCTACCTTCAGACCCTACTCATGGGCTATTTAGACGGTTTCCTATATGCGGTGGCTTCTTTATGATAATGAAAACTAGTTTAATCCTGCCTATGTTGGGTTCCTTTTAAGTAGTGTAGGATGGTGGGGAAAATAATAAGTTTAGACATTAATAGAGAAATGTGTTTTGTATTTAAAGAATATGGATTTTCAAGTCAGTGTGACATTTATTAAAGAAACTTTAATTTCACTTAAATAGTGAGATGTAAATTAAGATAGACACAAATTCTGTGAAAAAAGACAATGAATTGCTGAAATGAACAATAATTACACAAAATCACATTACAAGATCCCAAATGAATGTAATGCTACCTAATATAGGTCAAATACTGTTCAATAATTTAATCAACTGATTGGGAAGTAGAGAGAAACATATGCTGATTACCTTAGCAGGTGAGGAAATGTGGAGGAAACTGTAAATTCTTGGGTAGGTCAGATTATGATACCATCATCCTCTCTTGAAATTAAGGATATGCTTTCATGCATAAAATTAGATTTCTCTAAAGGAAAGAAAAATTTATGAAAGAAATGACAAGCAAATCTATGGTTGAAGAATAACTGTTGTTTTCTTTTCTCCCATGCCCATGTCTATTGTCTAATGTGTGTCTATGTTCTCTCTGACTGTTCCATATGGAAAAAAAGTATTACATTTTATTTCATAAATTCTACTTGGAAAAAAACCTAAAATAATTAAATATTTAGGAAAACACTGACATGAAAATTGTAAAAGAAGGTACAGTATCTAATGAAAATAAAACCTATGGAATGTAATGTTTGCACTGGGTTATTGTTAGACACATCAAGCTTAAGCCTTTCTTCTTGCTTATTAGGAAATTGGGATCGAATGTTTCTAAAAGGCTCGTCAAGATTACAGTGAGGAAGAGAAAGGACCATGGGTGAAAATAAGCCCATTATACCGATTTTACCTCAGTCTGCCTTTTTTTTTTCTCAAAATAGATACTGAGGAGAGGTACTAATCACTAGAAAGCCCTCTGAGAATATGAGCTCTTTGTTTCATAAATAAGACCAGTATGCATTTTCACAGGATTTATAATGCTTTGGTAGTTAGACCTACACAATCAGTCTGTTGAAATTGTCTTGTTTTTTTTTTTTTCTATTGCTACTGCACAAATTAATGTTTAAATTGTTTTAAAAGATGAAAACACATGGTCACACATTTTATGGCAGATTAGAAACAGGTTGTAAAATATACTAAAATGCAGTGTATAGCACCTTCTTTTTTTCCTGGGATTCTAGTTGATGACGCAGGTGTTTTACTGGTGGGAAAGTATGGTAACATATTCATTAGTGATATTCTGGTATGTTTAAGAGAATAGGATATTATTTAGATATCAGAAAGAACTTGATTCCTTTCACTTAATTCTCCTACATTGTGTTGTCTGTCAAGGAGACATAAACACAATTCTCAGTAGAGGTTAAAAGACTGGAGAATAGAAGGGACAAGTTGATTATTATAACCACATCCAGCATAAACATTCAATATCTTTTACCACCTAAAATCTTGTCTTCTTCCCAAGGCAAATATGTTTTTCTCTTATTTATGTGTAATTCCCACTAGAATGTCGAATATATATTCATGTACACATTTGTATTATTTAATATGCTGACCGTAATGAGGATGTAAAAAGGAAGAATAAATTCAGGTTCACAAACTGTACCACCTTTTATCAAATAAATAGTTGGCACAATGGCTACACAGGTTGGGAGATTAATCTTAGCAAAATAGAATAATATACCCAAAACAACACTAAATTAATGGGTATCAGTCTTCTTACAGCTAAATCTTCTATGGGCTTTCCTTTATCATTTGCTATATATGAAAAGAAGTGCTTAGTGTTTGATTTCTGTTATGACAAAAAGCTGTTAAGCTCCTTTTCCTGAGGAGTAAAGATAAAGTCAAAATTGTAGAAAAGACTATCATCACAGGTTATTCACCATGGATTTTTCCTCCCTTTGTTCAACAGAACTGAAATTGCTTTACTTAACTTTTATGCAAATGTAACTATATGCAATAAAAGAAATTTAAACTCCCGAACATATTAAATCTCTCTAGAATTTTGGATTTTTATAACTCATAATGAAATCCATAATGATATACAAAAGTATATCCCAAGGGATTTTAAAATTTCTAAATGTTATTGTCACTTAGAAATTCCTACTTTTTAAAAATACCATGCCTTAATTTTCTGATAGGATACTCTTTTTGAGAAATGTGTACACAATAATAGTATGTACACTAAGGTATGCAAAAGTAAACAAATAAGGGATTATTATATATGTTTCAATAGGAACAACAAATATATTTTTCAAAGGCCAAAATTTCTATTTATAGGCAATTAAAAAGTGGATTTTAAGTTTGCCCACTAGTTAGTTCCCCTGGTCTTCAAGAGTAAGACTACCTCAATAGAGAGCTCCACTGGGAAGCCACATGCTCTCATCACTAAAATTGTCCAAATAATGAACTGATATATTAATATAATATGCTGAAACAACAAACATTCGAGAAAACAAGAGAAATACTGCTGATTTGAGACAACAAAATTAGAACTTGGATCTTTTCATTAAATAAAACATATTTTTTAGATGATGTTTTCAACAAGATTTGTGTAAGAGAGGGCAGTAAGACTGGGTACAAAATCATAGGCTAAATATCTCTTTTGATTCCTTGAGAGTCAGAAGACAGGTGTGATGTGGATTTCATGGATTTTAGATCATTTTCTTTCTTTGACATTGACTCCAATAATTAGTATGTTGTAATGTCCAATGTCTCAAAGATCCCTTTATTTGGAAATAACATGGTTGTTACCTATGAGGACAATCTTAAGAACCAACTAAAATTTATTAGAAGTAAATTTGGCAAGGTCACTGTTCTCAGGATGTAGGTTTGTTATATAAAAATAAATTGTATTTTTATATACTTGTAACATACTTCCTGATAATAAGGTTTAAAAACAGTTTCATTCACAATACATCAAAATAAATGCTTAGAAAAACTTCATTAAAATATATAAATATGTATACAATGAAAATTACCAAATATCACTGAGAGAAAATAAGGTCTAAAAAAATTGATACACCAAAAAATAGATATACCACTGAAAACTAATACAGCTAAAATATTCTCCCCAAGTTAGTGTACAAATTTAATATTATCCTAATAAAAATCCCACTAAGCTTTTTAAGAATTACAAATAATTTAGAAATTTATGTAGAAATCATAACGTATTTTAACAAGAAAACAAAATCAGATAACATGTACTACCTGTTTTGTTTTTTGTTTTGTTTTTTCAACTTTTGTTTTAGATTCAGGGAGTACATGTGAAGGTTTGTTGCTGAGGTTTCGTTGTACTACATGATTATAAGACATTATAAATCCTCACTTATTAAGTCAGCATGGTACTGCCATAAATATAGGCATAGATCAATGAAAAATTTGAAAGAAATGAAATACACCCACACGTATAAGGTAAATTCAGTTTTGCCAAAATCGTCAAGGAAATTCAAGGGAAAAAGGATATTTTTCAGTCAATGGTACTAAAAAACTACATGGAAAAAGAAGAAACTTATTCATCTCCATACAGCATATGCAAACATTATTCAAAAATTAAGCACATCTCAGAGACACAGGACACTGAAAAACTAAGGTTTAATTGGAAAATTATTGAATGCTCCATACTTGACTAGCATACAATCAAAACTTCAGCATAATTATAGCTAACAGAGTTACAAGACTCAAATTCTCTGAGAGGAGGAATACATAGGGATGACAAGAATTAAGCATGTAGACAAAAATAAGGACACTAGAGGAATTTGAAACCCCTGGTACCTGTGGATACAACAAACATTAAATAGAGCCTAGCTCCTATGCACGTTAATGTAAATCTTCACAATAAAGGCTTAGGCACATCAATTTCTAATACAGATACCGCATTAGTCTTTAAACAAAAAGTTAGAAGACACCAAAATACAAGAAAAAGCAGTTTGGAGAGACAATGAAAAGATTAGAATCTGATTCAGGTATGACACAGATGTTGTAATTAATGAAATTTAAAACACCTATGATTAACATGTTAAGTGCTCTAAGGGAAAAAAAGTAGGCAACATGAAATACATATGGTTAATGCAAGAATAGAGAAGGGAACTCTAAGAAAAAATCAAAAGAAATACAAGAACTTGAAAAACTATTTAACATAAGTGAAGTGTGCCTTTTACGGGCTCATTAGTAGAGTTGATGTGGCCAAGAAAAGAATCAGTGAACCTGAACATAGGTCAAAAGGAATTTCTCAAACTGAAATGCAAAGAGGAAAAAGAAGGCAAAAGCAGGACAGAACATCTAAGAGCTGTGCGGCAATCTCAAAAGATGTAATATACACATTACATTAGATTACCAGAAAAGTGAGATAGAAGAGAGCAGAAGAAATAATTTAGAATAACAATGACTGAGAATTTTTCAACATTAATGAAAGATACAAAAATCAGAGAACAGCAAACACTGTAACTACCTCCCCCTAAAGAAAACAAAACAAAACAGAATAAAGAAAAGCAAAATGAATAAACTATAACTAGGTATATCATATTCAAACTGTAGAAAACAAAAACCAAAGGAAGAAGTCATAAAGTGGGAAGGGGCACAATGTTACTTCCTATAGAAAAACACAGATAGGAATTTCAGTGAACTCATCAGATACTATGAAAGGCAGTAGTAAATGGAGTGAGAAATATTTATGTGATTGAAATAAGAAAAAAGCCACCAATTTAGAATTTTAAATTCAGCAAAATTATCTGTCAAAAGTGGAGAAGAAATACTTTCTCAGACAAACGAAACCAGAGGGATTTCATTAGGAGGAACTGTCCTGCAAGAATCTAAAACAAGTTCTTCAGGTAGAAGGAAAATGATATAGGTAAGATATTTGAATATTATTTATTCTCTCTAAAGGGAGAACTTTAGAGAAGAAATAAATGCAGACAAAATGAAGTGTTTTCTTTTTCTCATTTGTAATTGATTTAAAAGACATCTTTTTGTTGAAAGCTATGTTACTAATAATATATTGGATGAATATAACGTATGAGTAAGTGAAATGAATGAGAACAATGCCGCTTTACCCAACAAGGTACATAATATTATTTGAAGGTATACTTAGGTTAGTAGGAAATGTATATTGTAAATTCCATAACAATTATTGAAAACTGTTTAAAAGGTGAAGCATACAAAGAAAGCACATAAAATAGAATCTTATAAAAGCTTAAATTAAGTCAGAAAGGGTAGAAAATAAGGATAAAGGGAGAAGAAACAGAAAATAAATTCAATAAATAGAAAACATGGATCTGATAGATATTATTCAATCTATATTAGTAATCACATTAAATATGAATGGCCTAAAGACATCAATTAAAAGACAGATTGTCAGAATTGATTTCAAAACCCAAACTATATGTTGGCTACAAGAAACGTATTTTAAATATAAAGACAGTTTAAAAAAAGAGATGGCGAAATATATGCTATATTAATGCTACCTAAAGAAAAGCTGAAGTAGCTGTATTAATTTCAGACAAGGCAGACTTTGGAACAAAGAAAATTATCAGGGATAAACAGGAATGTAACACAATAATAAAAGTTGTAGTTTTTTAAAAATACATAACAGCTCTAAATATATATGAATTTAACAATAGTGTCTCAAAATACATGGGCAAAAAAAACTAACAGAATTTCAAGGAAAAATGGACAAATTCCTTATTATAATTGGAAACTTCAACATCTCTCTGCCAGTAATTTATTCACCAAGCAGACAGAATGTCAACAAAGATAAAGTTGACGTGAATAACACCATCAATGTACTTGACTTAACTGACATTTATAGAATACACCATCCAGCGATAGCAGAATACACATTCTTTAGCTCAAATGGAACATTTACCAAGACAGATCACATTTTTAGCCAGGAAACATACTTTAACAAATTAAAAATAAAAACAAATCATATAAAGTATATTCTCAGACAAAAACAAAATTAAACTAGAAATAAAAAACAGATAGCTGGAAGAAATCTACAATTATGTGTAGATTAATAAACAAGCTGCTACAAAAATCAGCAAAACAAATCTCAAGAGAAGGTTTTAATTAAACTAATTGAGAATGAAAATATACTGAAAGCATTGCTAACTAGGAAATTTATAGGATTAAATATACATTAAAAATCTAAAAAATAATTTAATCTTAGAAAAACTAGAGAAAGAAAGATAAAGAAGATAAAATAAAACATGAATCAACAGAAAAAGAAATAAAAAGAAAATAAAGTTGGAGTGGAAATCAAAAGAGAAGTAAGGAGGGGGGAGAGAGAGAGGGAGAGAGACAGAGAGAGAGAGACAGAGAGAGAGAGACAGGAGGTACACATTACCAGTGTTCAATGTCAATTAAAAAATTAAAAGGCTCATCTGTGCTAATCCTATGAAAAATATAGAGCTACAATGAATAGAGCTATATCCACAAGTTTAATAGCTTATATTAAATGGAACATTTGCCTGAAAGACACAAACTACCGGATGTACACCAGAACCAGATAGTGAGTCTATCAAATATTTAAGGAAGAAATGCTTTCAATTCTTTACAACCTTCTCCAGAAAATATAGAAAAGGTAAACACTTTCAGACACATTCTATGAGGATGGTGTTACCATAAGAAATGACCAAGTAAAGATATTACAATAAAAGAAAACTGTAAACCAATATCTTTCATGAACTTAGACATAAAAATCATCAACAAAATATTAGCAAATGAAATCTAACAACAGAAAAAAAATTATGCACCAGGATTAAGTGGGACTTTTCCAGATATGTAAGGCGGTTAAACACTCAAAAATAAATTGGTGTATGTACAAGATCTATGTAAAGGAAACTATAAAACTTCAATGAAAGTAGTCAAAGAAGAACTAAATAAAGGGAGAGATATTCCAGGATTATGGATAGAGAGACTCAATATTGTTAAGATGTCAGTTCTTCCCAACTTGACCTATAGATTCAACATGATCCCAATCAGAATCCCAGTAAGTTGTTTTGTGGTTATTGACAAACTGATTCTACAGCTTGTATGGAGAGGGAAAATACACAGAATAATTAACACAATATTGAAGGAGAAGAACAAAGTCAGAGGAGTGACACTGTCCTACTTATCACTGTCCTAGTGATAAAGACAGTGTGTTATTGGTAAAAACAAACAAACAATAGACAACTTGATGAATAAAACACAATAGGGAGCCCAGAAATGGATCCACACAAATATAATCAACTGAATGATTATATTTACAAAGGAATAAGGACACTACAATGAAAAAAAATAGTCTTTTCAGCAAACAATGCTTTGAACAACTAGACATCCAACCTGAAGAAAAATAAAGTATCTAGACACAGAATTTATACCCTTCTTAGTACCTATCTCAAATGGTAGTTGACTTTAGCAGTACCATCACAGACCTAAATGCAAAATGCAAAACTGTGAAATTCCTAGAAGATAATATACGAGAAAATCAAGATGACTTTGGGGATGTCTATGATTTCTTAAATACAACACCAAAGGCACGATTTATGAAAAAATAAAGGAGCTGAACGTCATTAAAATTAAAAACCTCTAAACCTCTGTTCTGCAAAAGGCATTGTCAGGAAATGAGAAGATACTACACAGACTAGGATGACGTATTTACAACAAACATAACTGATAAAGAACTGTTATCCAAAATATACAAAGAACCATGAAAATTCAACAATAATAATAATTTTTAAAAATTATTTTAAAATGAGCCAATGACCTTAACAGATACCTCACCAAAGAAGATATACAGATGGCAAATAAGCATGTGAAAAGATATTCCAGATCACATATCATCCGGGAAATCCAAATTAGAGCAATGAGATACCACTACACATCTACTACAATGACCAAAATCTGCAACACTGACAACACCAAATGCTGACAAGGATGTGTAGCAATAGAAACTCTCATTCATTGCTGGTGGGAATACAAAATAGTACAGTCACCTTACAAGACAGTTTGGCAGTTTCTTACAAATCTAAATATACTTTAACCATATGATTCAACAATTGAGCTCATTGCTACTTATCCAAAGTGTTTGAAAAATTATGTTTATACAAAAACCTACACACGGATGTTTATGGCACCTTTTTCACTATTCCAAATTCTCAGAGGCAAACAAGAAATCCTTCAGCATGTGAATAAATAACTAAACTGTGTTACATCCTGACTATGGAATATTATTCAGTGCTAAAAACAAATGAGCTATCAAGTCATGGAAAGACATAGAACAACCTTAAATGAATATTATTAAGCAAAAGAAGCCAATCTGAAAAGGCTACATACTGTAGAATCTTAACTATGTGACATTCTGGAAAAGGCAAAACTATGGAGATGGTAAAAAGATCCATGGTTTTCAGGAGTTAGTGGGGAGGAAAATATAGGTAAAGCACAGTGAATTGTAGGGTGGTGAAACTATTTTGTGGGATACTGTAGTAGTAGATACATGTCGTTATAAATTTGTCCAAACCCATAGAATTTATAACACCAAGAGTAAACACCACTAATGTAAACTGTGGACTTGGGCAGATAATTTGTCAGTGTAGATTCATTGATTATAATAAACCTACCACTCTGGTGAGGGATGTTGACAGTAGGCGTGGTTGGGGATGGAGGGTCAGGCCATATGTGGTACTCTTTACTTCCTGCTCTTTTTTGCCGTGAATCTAAAACTTCTTTAAAAAAGTCTATTGAAAATGTAGACATACACACATATGTTCATATCTGTCTGTTTATATGTATATGTAGACATACACATATATTTTCACAATAGTCATGCTGAGATTTTTATGGGGATAGACTGGGTGGTGTGGGGAATGGGATAGGATGCATGTTGGTTTATTCTTTCTGTAGGCTTGTTTTATTTCTGAATGTTGCCAAGTGGGAACATCTATACTAATCCTCAAATGCTTCTAGCTTAGTTTATTCAGATTGTTATAATAAAAATACCATAAATTGCATCAACAATAAACATTTATTTCTCATAGTTCTGGAGGCTGGGAATTCCAAGATCAGTTTATCAGCAAATGGGTGTCTGGTGAAGACCTGTTCCTTATACATGGCAACTTTGTGCTGCTTGATCCTCACATCATAGAAGGAGCTAGCTAAATGTGGTCTCCTTTACAAAGCCAATAATGCCATTTGTGAAAGGTTCTACTCTCATGGTCTAATTACCTCTCTCCTCCTAATTCTATTACATTGGATGATAGGATTTCAACATATGAATTTCCATATGACATGGCAGCTTCTTAGCAAAAATAATATATTTTAAGCTAAGATGCAAGACTAGGTTTTAATAGAGAACTTGAAAATTTGGACTAAATAAAAGTGGCTGTTTGAGAAAGAAGCCCACATACTCCATTTTAATGTTTTCAAAATACACTTTCCCAATATTAAAAAGTGCTTATTTAACAATAAAATAGATATTGGCACATGTAATATGACTAATTTGTCATTTGCTTTTCAAATCTTAGAAGTGAGTGACCTCAGAGCAATGTAATCAAACAGCAATGAACAAATCACTATATTTTAGCTCTACATTTAGTATAATAGTCCCCAACTAGAAATTAATGAAAATCCCATCAACAGTAAAATGAAGAGCTAAAATATTTTGTATTATACATTAATGAGAATGAGCAGTCTAAAACTACACATAACATACAGGCAATTCTTACAATGATTAAGAAAGAGATAAGTCAAATTTAAAGATTATATCTTGTATAATTCCATTTCCAAAAAGTACACAATAAACCCCATCAGATGTTAAGATATTGATTTTCCTTGGGGATTGGGTCTTGACTGGATAGGGTTATGAGGATGTTTCTGAGGGTACTGGTAATGTTTTGTTTCTTAACCTAGAAACACTTTACCTGAGTAAGTTCAATTTGTGAGAAATTTTCAGCCTATATGGTGCCAATTTCTGCATTTATATTACTGCAGCATACTTATGATATGCCTGGGAATGAACTGAAACTGGCAGAGGAGACAAAAGAAGTGTAGTACATGGTATGCTTTTGAGCCTTATAGCCTGGATAAGAAGAGGAGTTTAACATATGTGGAAGCATTAACATTTTCAACTGAGAACTATATGATTTAAGGTCAAGTAAGTTTTATAAATGCATTGTCTGTATAGATTAAAGGAATACACCAGTTGAATCTAACATAGGGAAATAAAGAATGTTGGAGAAAATTGGACTTGACATAGACATGAAAGTACTCCTTAGAACAATTCTAATCTCAGCTTAAGGACATGGCAATTTAAAGGTCTTCATTATAGTTCCTGTGGGTATTAAAAGCTATAGAATTAACAATTAGCCTGTAAAACAATTCTTACTTGTAAGATATAATACTTATTACATTTTCAATTCTTATCCAGTATCTTTTCCATTCTGTAACCTACTGGTTTGCGTAGAACTAATGAAGCCAAGGTTTATTAGTAGTAGAACTATTGACTTTATTTTTATCTCAAAGACTTATTCTGTGTTACCTAGTAACTAAGTTGATTCACCATCCCAATGGCCAACAACAAAAAAAATGACTTGAGATAGAATTATGATGTGCTATATATATTTCCTCTAAAATTAATTTGGGCTGAAAGGGAGTAATGTCATTTTCATATATAAACAAAAGTATTTTAAAGTATGTTTCCATATCTTTGTTCTAACTTCCGCCTTATATTCTAGTCTATTTAAAACTAAGATTTCTTCTTGCAGGTTTACAATATTATCTGTTCAATTAAATCATTACTAACAAATATATATGAAAGAATTGGCAATGGTGATATTGTCCACCTTCATTGAATGAGCAAGTCCCAAACTACAGATCAGATCTGTTTTTATGCTTCTGGCTTACCCAAACCAGAGATTATCTGGGCAACTTAATTGTTAATCTTCAGTGACTTCTATTGGGCTATTGTATCCACCAGAGTTTTTAGTTCTCCATAGCTTTCATTAGTCACCTTGATCATCACTCATCTGTTACTTTGCTCCCCCGCTCCAAACTTGGTGTTATACTCAGATTAACATCCTACCCAATTCATCTCCTGATTTACACAGATGCTTATAAAAATAGTCAAAGTCAAAATTAACAAAGCTGCTTCATATCTACACACAAACAAATATATTCTATGTAAGTAGAGAAAATCAGATTTGTACGTAGTGAAATTTCTTGGCTGAATAAACAAATTTAACTAACTAAGCATCTAAGTATGTAGTTAAGAGTAAGCAATAATAATTATAATAAACTACTATTGATGCATTAATGCTTTATCTTAAAGCTATATGCCAAAAATATGAATTAGAAAAATTGATAACAACATCTGGATTTCTCCCAGTAACTCCAATATTCATAATTATATGAACCATGTCCTTGATTAACAAAACCTTTTAGTAAGTAAATTGAAACTTTTGAAATTGATACTATTGGAAAATCATACTAAATGACATCAGAGTTGGTTATTTTTCACAGACATAATAATGGCAGTGATGAAGGAAAAAAAGAATAAATTTCATCCTTTAAGAAAGATCTACAATTCAAGATGAACAATGTTTTTATAAGAGAAAATTATTATTCAAGATATAGTCTGAGCTACACATTTATTCTCATTTTCAAATAAATTAACTTTGAAAAAGCATTAAGGGTTTACCAAGTTTCGTGTACATGACCTAGACCTAAGCCTTGGCAACCTGCTGGAAGACCACTTATATCAGTGCAGGTTATGCACTGCACAACTTCATGCATCCCTATTAGTCTGCTAGGTCTGCTATAACAAAATGCCACAAATTCAGTGTCTTAAACATAGAAATTTATTGTCTCACAATTTTGGAGGCTAGAAGTCCAAAACCAAGGTGTCAGCCCGGTTGGTGTCTTCTAAAGTTTGTGAGGGAGAATCTGTTCCATGCTTCTCTCCTAGATTCTGGAGGTCACTGGCAATCTTTGGCATGCCCTGGCCTCTGCATTACTTTAATCTTTGCCTTCATCTTCACATGGTGTTCTCCCTGTGTGCAGGTCTGTCTCCAAATGTTTCATTTTTTTAAGGATACCAGTTCTATGAAATTATGGACCTACCTTACGTGAATATGACCTCATCTTAACTAATTACATCAGCGATGACTTATTTTCAAATAAGTCCACATTGTGAGGCACTAGAGGTTAGGATTTTAACATTTAAATTTGGTGGGGGACACAATTTAACCCATAAAGGTCCCCATTCACATAAATCCTATCATATCTATGTGGTATGTACCTCTTTTATTATTATAGCACAATATTAATTGTAATGAGAATCATGAGAAAAATGATATTTTCAATTCACTTTTTTCCTCTCAACTGGAAGAGCCCATATTCACCATGTTCCGTGGACACCTTTGTATTTGATAGTAGTACTAACTTTCAGAAATATATATCATAGTTTACTCAGAGGCAGCATATCTGGGTTTAAGAACTGCTTCTACCATTTACAAAATATGTGACCTTGGCTAACATCATTTTATATTAGATAAGTTTTATTATGATATAATATAAATGCCATAAAATCCACCCAAATTTTAAGTGTAAAATTTGATGAGATATAGTCGTACATATTCATGTGACCACCACCAAATTATGGCATAAGACACCTCCAACATTCTAAGAAGTAACCTCATGCCCTTTCACAGTCAATTCTCTTTCCTAATGTCCCAGACTCTGACAGCAAATGATCTGCTAGTTTTGCATTTCCTAGACATTTATGTAAATGTAAACATAAAATATCTCATGTTTTCTATATCATTTATTTGTTTTAGTATATTGCTCCTGTTATTAATCCATGTCACTGCATGTATCAGTAGGTAATTATTTTTAATGCTGGGTATTGTTGCTTAACGCAGATATAGCACAATTTAAATATACCACAATTTTCACAAATTGGTGACTATTAAGTTTCTTTCCAGTGTGAAGCTACTATGCATTAAGCAGCCTTAAATATTTGGGGACTTTTTTTTTTGTTTTTATTCCTCTTTAATAAATACCCGGCAGTGAAACTACTGGTTATATGACAAATATATTTTAACCGTATAAGAAATTTCCAAAATGTTTTACCAAGTGTTTGTAATATTTTACATTCTCACTGACAGTGCATGAGTTAAAATTACTCTACTTTTTCACCAACACTTGGTATAGTCAGTCTTTCTAATTTTAGCCATTCTAAGAGTATGTGTAACAGTATATCATTATAGTGTCAATTTGTGTTTTCCAGTGATTAATGATATTATATGTCTTTTTATGTGCTCATTGGTCATCAGCATATCTTCTTTAGTAAATTCTCTGTTCAAATTGTTTGTTTATTTTTCAATGAGGTTGTTTGGTTTCCTGTAAATTTACAAGATTTATTTATAGATTCTGTATACATACCTTTTGTCTTACAAGTTTTGCGATAATCTTCTAGACTATGAGTTTGCAGTTTATTTTTAAACAAATATTTTGAAGAAAAAAGTTTTTAATTTTTATGAAGTTGAATTTGTCCATTTTTTCTCTTATGACATGTGTTGGGTCCAATTTAAATCATATTTGCCTACCCACAGTTACTAGATTTCCCACTGTATTTTCTTCTAGAGCTTAATACTTTTATAGCTTTTTATTTTATATTTGGAGTCATGATCTATTTCTAGTTAACCTATGTATGTGTTGTTAGGTATATATTCTAGATAAAGGTTCAATATATATATGTATGTGTATATATATAATATATATTACAGATAAAACTTGAATATATATTATAATTTCTGTTTTTAGAATCAGCCACTCAACTTCTATCACACACACGAAAAGCCTAATGCGGATTTGGATTCCTTTGACTTGATAGTTGACATCTCAGATATACTGAGTCGTCTGATCCATGAACATTGTGTATCAGTCCTTTAATTTAAATCTTCATTGATTTCTCTATGTAACATTTTGCAGGTTTCAGTATAGATGTTTATACATATTTCATTAAATTTATGACTTAGTATTTTACATTTTTGATGCAATTTTGATGCTGTTGTGAATGTTAATATGCTCTGTCTCTATTTGAAATTGTGTGTTGCTGTTACATAGATTTATTTTTGGGTATGCACCTTCTATTGTGCAATCTTGTTAAATTCACCTATTTTTATTGACATTTTTATAATCTTCCTTGTAATTTTACAGAGTCTGTCATGCCATTTGCAAACAAATAATGATTTATTTTTTCCAATCTATATCTTTTGTATTTCTTTTTCTTGCATTATGGTATTTGTTTGGGTTTCCAGTGTAGTTTGGAATGGAAGTGATGTGAGTTGACCTCCCTACATCCTTCCCAGATTTAGGGGTAAATGATTGAATCTTTCACCATACATATGATGTTAGCACAAGACTTTTTTACAACTTTACTTCATCAGGTTGAGAAAAGTTTCTCCTATTTCGTTTTTATCAAGAATAAGTGATAAATTTTGTTGAATGCCTTTATTGAGATGATAGTATGGCTTTTCTTTTTTTAATCTACCCTCTGAATATGGTTATTTGATTAATTGTTTTTAGGTAGTAAACTAAACTTGCATTCCTGAAGTAAATTCCACTTCATCATGATGTATCATTCTTTTTATGTATTGCCAGATTCAATTTGTTAATATTGTGTTAGGGGATTTTGCATTTATGTTGAGAAATAGGGTTGGTGTATATTTTTTTCCTGTTAAGTTTTGTCTAGTTGTTGCATCAATGCAATGCTGGCTTCATAAAATGAGTGGTAAGATTGTTTTTTCTTATATTTGCTAGGAGAAGTTCTATAGAATTGATATTATTTCCTTCTTAGACATTAGATAAATTTCTAAAAGAAAGCTACCTGGACTTTGAGTTTTTCCTGTGGAAAGGTTTTTATCTACACATTCCATTTTCTGAATAGATACTGGGCTATTAATTTATCTAGTTGGTCTTCAGGGAGCTTTGATATTTTGTATCTTTCAAATAATCTGACAATTTCATCTATATTACCTAATTTATTAATATAAAATATATATCATTCCTTTATTTTATTATCTGAACTGATATTCCTTATTTCTAGTATTGATAAATTCTGTCTTTTGCCTTATTATCATCAGTTAGACTAAAGTTTTAGAATTTTAATAATATTTTCAAAGAACTAGCTTTGTGTTAATTCATAATCTATATTTTTATAGTTGTTGTTTGTATTGTTGTTAATTTCATGACTTCTTTGCTTATCTTTACTGTATTTCTCCTTTTATTTGTATTTAACATCTTTCTAGTATTTTTTTGGAAGTGAAATGGATTACTTTTTAACTTTTCTAGAATGTTTCCTCGTTCTTAGTAAAACACCTTGTGTGATATATTTGCCTTGTTTTTTGTGAAAAGTATGAGAAAAAGAAATAATTAGAATTACATGAACTGTTACATGAAAAAAATTGTATTTCTGACCAAGGAATTTTCACCACTTTTATATGGTGAAAAAAGTGATGCAGCTTCCAAATTTGCCAGATGCCTACATAATTTTTAAGGTGAGAAATATACTATAGTGTACTAGGAAGACAAGAGAAATTGGAGTCAGAATGAACTAAGATTAAGTAAGCATGAACTCTAGTGCTTTTTAGCTGTTGGACCTTGAACAAGTAACCTTATCTTTTTGCACCTCAGTTTCTTCATCTGAAAAACAGAAAAAATATTCTGACCTAGTAGGGTGTTTGCGACTATTATGTGAAATAAATTGGGTAAATAAATTGGCATAGAATCTCATCTAAGTACATAATAAACGCAAAATTAATTAGTCCTCCTCTTGTCCCTTAAGATACTGAATTTTCATGCAAAAATATGTTTGTTTCCCTTAAGATTTTCATGTTGCTTTCTTCCATAAGAATCAATACTCCTTAAAGTTTGTCAAAATTAACTGATTTTTATTGTTCCAATGATTTAGAAAGATCTTTAAGGAATATGGCTATAAATGTATTTCATTATTTAAACTTCAAAAATTCATTAACAACCTTGATTATTCTGAAAAGATAGGTATTGTAAAACAGCACAAATACTCAATCTAACTTTATAATTATGTTTATATCTTCCTGAAATTATGGAAGCCATTATAACATATATTAAAATACATATATAAATACTCTACTTAATAATCTTTTTATTTTGTTAACGTAGACTAATGGAATTAACTCAAAACTGCAGTATTCTCTCTTTCTAAAACAGGAACTAAATATTATTCTTTAGCATATTAGAAATATAATCAATTCAAGATGAATTAAAGACTTAAATGTTAGACCTAAAGCCACAAAAACTCTAGAAGAAAACCTAGGCAATAGCATTCAGGACATAGGCATGGGCAAGGACTTCATGTCTAAAACACCAAAAGTAATGGCAACAAAAGCCAAAATTGACAAATGGGATCTAATTAAACTAAAGAGTTTCTGCACAGCAAAAGAAACTGTCATCAGAGTGAACAGGCAGCCTACAGAATGGGAGAACATTTTTGCAATCTACTCATCTGACAAAGGGCTAATATCCAGAATCAACAAAGAACTCAAACGAATCAACAAAGAACTCAAACAAATCTACAAGAAAAAAACAAACAACCCCATCAAAAAGTGGGCAAAGGATATGAACAGACACTTCTCAAAAGAAGACATTTATGCAACCAAGAGACACATGAAAAAATGCTCATCATCACTGACCATCGGAGAAATGCAAATCAAAACCACAAGGAGATACCATCTCACACCAGAATGGAGATAATTAAAAAGTCAGGAAACAACAGGTGCTGGAGAGGATGTGGAGAAATAGAAACACTTTTACACTGTTGGTGGGAATGTAAACTATTTCAACCATTGTGGAAAACAGTGTGGTGATTCCTCAAGGATCTAGAACTAGAAATACCATTTGACCCAGCCATCCCATTACTGGATATATACCCAAAGGAATATAAATCATGCTGCTATAAAGATACATGCACACGTATGTTTATTGCGGCACTATTCACAATAGCACAGACTTGGAACCATCCCAAGTGTCCATCAATGATAGACTGGATTAAGAAAATGTGGTACATATACACCGTGGAATACTATGCAGCCATAAAAAAGGATGAGTTCATGTCCTTTGTAGCGACATGGATGAAGCCGGAAACCATCATTCTCAGCGAACTATCACAAGGACAAAAAACCAAACACCGCATATTCTCACTCATAGGTGGGAATTGAACAATGAGAACACTTGGACACAGGAAGAGGAACATCACACACCAGGGCTTCTCATGGGGTGGGGGGACCAGGGAGGGATAGCATTAGGAGATATACCTAATGTAAATGACGAGTTAATGGGTGCAGCACACCAACATGGCACATGTATACATATGTAACAAACCTGCACATTGTGCACATGTACTCTAGAACTTAAAGTATAAAAAAAAAAGAAAGAAAGAAATATAATCATGATAGTGGTTATTTTAGAACTGGGTCGGAGGACATTTAATAAGATTCATGAAAATAAATATGCTTTTAACAAGGAAAGTCATTGGTCTGTTTCCAAAAATAGGGCAGGATATTTTACTTTCTCATTTTTTTAATTCTAAAAACATTTACTATGTTATTTGTCAGATAGGATACAGCAGAATAAAATGACACAATGTTTTTATTAATATTATTTGCTTTTTAAATTAGTTTCGGGAAACATGCTGCCATAAAAGTACTTTAAGCATTCCCAATTATTGACTGTTTTTTTACAGCTTATTTTTCTCATAAAGGAGCTCTGATTGCCTGAAAAAAAGTTGTTTTCCTTATACTATTTAGATAAATACGTTTCATAGGCATTAAAAAATGACAACTATGCTAGTTTGATTGGCATTTTCAAAATCAGCAGTTTCATGCATGTGCTCATATTCTTTGAAATATTTTATTGTGAAATTAAATGCCATTCAAGGCCAGAGACAGCTGCTGAAGGTAGTTTCAATATAGTGTAATCTAAACCTATTGTTTTTCCACAGCTCATTAAAATCTTATAAAGTTGGAAAGCAAATACAATAAAATATTTGTGTGGGTGTTGCCATGGTCAGTAATCTCCTTCCTCTGAGAGCCTTGTCTTTTTGATCTTCTGATTTTGGAAACAATTCCTTCTTTATTTGACAGCTTTGCCTTTGATTGACTGCTACTGTTACCATTTGTCAATCTTTCCACATGTTAAGCTTGCTGAGTGTAACTGAGCTGTTTGTATGGAGAACAACAGCTCAGTGATTATTGACTTGAAAACAACTCAAACAGAAGCTTAATTTGCTCAATATATTTTAAGTACTAACATGGCAGCCCTTAGCTGATTATAACTGTTTCACTGTATATTTTCTCTACTATCTCTAAAGTTAACTGACATTCTCATATACCCCTTCCTCCCTTAGCTGTCTCTTTATCTCTCTGAATTTGATAAAATCCATTCTGGATTCTTACTATAAATTCGTTCTGAATGGTATAGTGATGTTGAAGGGATATCAGACTCAACATGCTACTTACTTGCTTTGTGTTCATAATTAGGGCATTGATCTAATTAAGTCAAATTTCCCAGCTATACATTGATAACAATCATAGCAATAAAATAATATATATAAAATCACAGTCTATGTGTTGGGTAATGCAAGGTATTGCAAATTAGTTTGCATGTTCAATGTTCATTTCATTGGGATCTTTAACACATATTTTGATTGAAACAGTGGTTTCTGAAGTGTCAGTAAAATTTTACAAACTCATAATTTCACATATAATCATAATTCCCATATTTATAGAATAATAGGACTCAAATCTCCACAGTCACAATTTATAAGGAGGGAAGTTAGATGAAAAAAAATGTTAAGCTGCTTGTCTTCACATTTTAAAAGGCTTTTCTTTCTTTATAAACAAAATCCAAAAGCGTTCACCCAACTGGAATCTTATCTTTTGATATTTAATTCCAGAGGTCTGGCCTGTTGAAATTAAAGCTGATTTCATTTCCTGTTTTATCTTTTTTCCATATGCCCTACCACTCATCACAAACTACCATCAATATTTATAATAGAATATGAGAGAACCTCTCCTGTCCCCTTATTTCCTTGTTTATGCAACATCTCATTATAAAAGGCTGTAGAGGCTCTGAATAGTTTTGTTATGTTTTTGCCCCATTGCATTGCTTTCTTCCAATGTCACTGCCACAGCAGGCAGTGTCCCTGCCACAGCACTTGTCCTACATAAACAGTAGGACTCGCAGCTCTTTTTATTATAACAAATCATAAGCTATGTTTTATCATTCCATTTTGCTACACATACAATGGTTATATAAAACTATGTAAGCATTCATAGCAGGAAGAAAGGTCAACCAAATTTTCAGAATAGAAATAATGATTTAAAAATAGCTGTTCTTTCCTCCCTTTCTTGCCAGTAGATCTTTCCATTGGCATCTATCTAAGGGTGATTATAACATTTACAAATAGTGCACCACAAGCACATAAGGTGCCTTGAAATGGTAAAGAGGGCAAATCCTTGTTAAGGGATTTCAAGATTTCTTCAACGTCTCTCTTCCACCTCCCTCCTTCAAATTCAAATAGTAATATATTTCTTCCCTGATATACAATCTATCTGACTTGACAAACTTGCTTGTTTTGTTTTCCTGGTTCCTCTTTCTTTAATCTCTGTACCTTTGTCCATGCTATTCCACCTCTCCCTCCAAATTACTTGCATTTATCCTAGGCAATTATCAAACTTTCCTGAGTAAGTAGAGCCTTTCCTGATTAAGAACAGATTTTACTCACATAGTGACTCTGATACATCCTAAAGAATGGCCATTAATATGTATTTAGGTCTTAAGAGATTTCCACAACTATAATAAGGGTTCTGGAAGAGTCCAAGGAGCTGAATCTGAGAAAAGTCTAATGGTAACAAAAACAGCCCATTGGCCTTTGATGTAGGGTTATTAAAATTACGTCAGTGGATTCATACCCTGGAGATAGTTGTTAAAATGTAACTGCTATCTACCCAGTAAATTTAAACTTTGCAAGTCTTTATCTTTCTTTAAACATTTTGCATAATTTAGACTGAAACTGTTGAACACAGCATAATTGTTTCTCTTTGTGAGCAGGAGAGAAATAGAAATAGCTATATCTTGGGAATAGCTGTATGTGTATGTACATACATATATGTATATCTGTATATATACATATCTATTTGTATATACACACAGGTATATTTACATGTAAATACACATGTGTATTTACATGTAAATACACATGTGTATTTACATATACCTGTGTGTATATACAAATATATGTGTGTGCATGTGTGTGTATACATATATACACATATATGTACATACATACACACACAGCCATACCCAAGATATACCTATATCTGTCCTTCTGTTTCTAATTATGTTCATATGATTAATCACCTTACCCAGGTGTGCAAGATAGTGGCATAAATCTGGAAAGTGAAGTACTCATCAGGAAGACACAGGGTATTAAGGTGATGGAAAAGGTGAAGGGGTTCATAAGTAGCGATAATAAAATTATCATCACTCATTTTATCCAGGTCTGGAACAATTGTGTGTGCAAATTATTTTACATATGAATTTACTACTGAAGACATAATTCTGGCATAATCTGGAATAAAGGTATCACAGATGAACAGTGTATTAAAAGAATCTTAACATACTTGAGAGAAAAGCCTCCATTTCACATTGTAAATTTATTTGCTGTATAGAGAATTAATGCCTTCATTAACATTAGCAAGACTAAGTTTCTGAAAGAAGGTGGTCATTTATCCTTATGTTTGTTTCTTTTTTTAGGAAAGGATAAGCTCTAAGTTTGAATATTGATTTCCAAAAAGCTCAGCTTCTTCAATGTATAACCAGAGAGCACAACAGTCCTATTTCTAAACATAGTATCCAAATACTCCAGCACCAAAGATAATCTTTTTAAAAATAGCACGCATGATTCATGTTTTATACCAGTATTTAACTTAAAATTTTCCATTGTTAATACTGAGCTGGAAACTGGATATATTAAGCTTTTTGAAGAAATGTGGAGTTGGTGGTGGTGGTAAATTTGTTTATTGGCCAATGTTCAAGTCCCGACTTGTATTTACTTTAAATGGACAACAATCTTTATGTTAGTTAGATAAGCAAATGTTAAATCTTATCAAGAAGAGAGCTCATTATTTAGAGTATGTTAGAAGAACTCATCCCCACAAAGTAATGTTAGCAATGCTATAAATTAAATTTGCTATACAAAGTACTATATAAGCCAAATTTAAAAGAGGCAGGAGCAGCTGCTCTTTCCCCAGAGAGGCAACACAATTTGTCTTGTAAACTAGAGCTGGTATTTCTTCATCACATGTATTAAGTGATTCTCTCTTTCATTTTGCTTCCATCATTGACTCTTCTTCCCTCAAGGAACCCTCACCCACTCTGCTCATAACCTTCCGAGTTCACAAATCTATCCATGCATCCCTTAACTTAAAATACAGTCACATGCCACTTAACAGCAAGGATACATATAAGAAATGTATCATTAGGCAACTTCATCACTTTGCAAACATCATACAGTATACTTACACAAACCTACTAGGAGGTACGTACAGCCTACTACATACCTAGAATAGATGGTATTGCTTATTTTTATAACATGCGACAAACCTGTACAGCATGTTGCTGTACTGAACACTGCAGGCAATGGAACACAATAGTACATATTTGTGTATCATTTACATATAACTCATATCTAAACATAGGAAAGATAAAGTAAAAATACAGTATTGTAATCTTCTGGGACCACTGTGGTATATGTGGTTAGTCTTTGACTGCAATGTCCTTCTGCAGTGCATGACTGTATGCCAATTTTCAGAGGTAAAATCTGTCGTCTCCTCCTCTCATCTTCTCCATATTTTATGTTCTAACTCCTCACCTCAAATGTCTTTTAAAAATGACTTTTTTTGCCTAACTTAACTCTTATTTACCAATTTGTATCACTATATCAATTATTGCTGTCCATCCCCTATAATACTGAATATGTTTATTTATTTTTTTGTTATTATTCTATTCTTTTGTCACCTTATTTTTTTCCTATTTAGTTATTTTTCTTGACATTGATTGACAAAAAGTACTAAGGTGAAAACCTGGAAAAAAATAGGAAAACCTGGAAGGCTAGTCACTAAAAAGCTAAAAACAAATAAAATTCTAGTAAAAATTACTGATATTTAATGAATTTTATTCCTGATCAATGGAGAGACAAGTGAAATTTACAGCAGAAATCTCTTTCTCTGGCCCTAACAGGCAATTTAGATTATTTCATACAAGGCGAGTGAATCCTACTTGTCTCTATTTCTCAGCCCAATGTTCCCATTGCTAAGCATTATTTTTTTGAATGCTTTAATGGCCTTCAATACCACCACTGTGCTAAGATCCTAAATATATATAGTTTTAAAGACTTTTGACTGTTGAATGCAGCAATAGGGGAAACATAAAATACATGTTGGTTACTATGATATGAAAAAACAATAAAAGTTGAAATAAAATGCCTGAGCTATGAGTGAAGCTTCTGTCTCGTTTAGGCATATACCAAGCAACCTGCAGAACTGGATAGGGTCTATTTTCATAAAGGGAAAGACAGTTCCATTTTCTATAAGCAAATGTAACCCAGAAACAAAAATCAAATGCTTTCACAGGCTCAGAGAAATAATAAGAAAACGAATCAATGCTGGGGTTGAAGCCCTTTAGTTTCTAATTATTAGATACCCACTGATTTCTGTTTAGCCAAAGGTGCACAGGATTCAATGTGGGGCTTAACTATCTGTGAAATTAGACAGTAATCTATGGGGAGCTGTAATGCTGAAGGCAAAAGGTCTAAATTATCTGAAAATTATTTAAGTGTGTGTATGTGGATTGGTGATGATGCCATACAAATACATGATTTAAAAGAGACAATCTGGTTGAACTGTATTTAGTTTCCTACAATATTTCTGCCCAATGAAAATATCTAATACGTCTATAAAAATAACTAATTAGGAATTATTCATAAATGTGTTCTAAGATAGTCTAAAGGCAGAACAGAGTAACTAAATAATTATGTGGAGAGAATATCTAATATAGTTCCATGGCATGATTTATCAAACTACTTCTTGCGAAAAGCAGGGGAAGCCACAGAGTAGAAGAGAATGAGGAAGAGGTTGCAAGTTCACATTCTGTTGCCTTTAAATAAAACAAATACTCAAATAAGGTATAAAAGGGATCTCTTCCTCTATCAGTAATAAAATAAGAAAATTGGCAAAAATATTACGGAGTTTAAAGCTTGTATTAGAATTGTATTAAAAATAATGAGCTTTAAGGAGGTTAGTGGACAATTTAAAACAAATATTTGTAGTGAAATCTCAAGGTATGTTCCCAGGTATGTGGAGAATAGAAAAACTCATCAGGTTATTTGTGGACATGATGACCTATAAGGAATAGCGAGCCTAGCAAGAAACAAAGCTGGGTCTGCTGATGGAGAAGCTGCCTATTCATTACTAAGGTTTCCTCCTTTTTTTTTTCAGAGAAAATTTATTTCATAATTAAAAACAGATGTAAACTAATTTCAAAAGTACAACAAGGCAATCTATTGATTTAGGCAGCAGCTTATAATATAAAAGACAACAGAGCAATCTATTGATTTAGGCAACAACTTATAGCAGAAAGAGAAATACCCTTAAATCATGAAGCTTTAATTTTGTTAATTCCAAGCTAATTGAGGAACTTTTAGTTGAAAATCCATTTTTAGCTTCAAGATCTTCTTCAAAAAATTGAGGTAATAACACAAACTGTTCAATAAAATTATAAGAAGTCATTGTTGTGAACTGAGCTACTATGCTAGGCATCAGTAGACCAAATCAAAATCAAGTTTCTTAAGCTAAGTGCCATGCAATCAAACTATAACTTTACCATGGCACATGTATACCTACGTAACAAACATGCATGTTCTGCACATGTATCCCAGGACTTAAAGTATTAAAAAAAGAAAGAAAGAAAGAAAGCAGGAAAATCCCCAAAAAGACCTTTTTTTTTTCCCCTAAAATCAGGAGATTCCCAACAACCAATCAGAAAGGGCCTACTCAACCTGAACCAACATGAAAAGGAAGTCCCCTCTGCTTTATCCCTTGCGAGGAAAGTCACTGAAGCAAGCTAATGTTAACTAATCCATTTTTTTGGTATTATTCTGTTTCCTTGTTCCTCCTCAACCTACCTTCAAAAACCAACTTTTCTGACATGCCCAACAGACCACATTTTATTTAGGTGGGAAGATGCCTAATTCATGAATTATTAATAATGACAATCAGATGTTTATACTACATTTGTTGACATTTTTTGTTTTTAACTCTACTCAAAGTGTAATTGTAAAAATTACTTGCAAAGGCATCAGGCACAGTTAAGTGGCAGATTAACTTACCTATTTGTTCTTAAAATAAACATTTATTAAGTGTCTCCCTGAGGGAGAAATTATGCCAAGTCCAAGAAAAGCAAAGCCTAATAAAACATAGATGCTCCCTTCAAAGAGTTCATAGAAGAGGAAAGACATATGGGAAAAAAGGGTATGGAATGTCACAGAGACCATGATGAGAGTTATGGCACCCCAAGAGAAGAGTCAATTCTTACATGTAAGGATGAGGACATTACCTGGTATCCAATAATTCTGATTAATTTATTTATTAGTTCTAGTAGTTTTATGAAGATTCCTTATGAGTTTCTAGGTATCACATATGATATATCAGCTGTGAAAAAGACAGTTTGTTTTTGTCTTTTCAGTCTCTTAATTTCTTCCCCTTGCCCTATAGCGTGGGCTAGAACTTCCAGTACCCTGTTGAATAAACGTTGAGTGACTATACTTGCCTTCCTCCCAATCTTTGAAGGAAACCATACCATACTTTACCATTAAGTAAGATGTTAGCATTAGTTTTTTGTTTTGTTTTGTTTTGTTTTTTATAGATGCCCTTTATCGAATTCAGGGAGTACTCTTTTATTTGTACTTTTCATTAGGAAATGTTGAACTTTGCCAAGTGAATTTTCTGCACCTATTAAAAAGATTGTATGTTTTTGTTCTCCATCATTCCAGTCATGCAATGAATTATACTACCTGATCCTCTTACTTTATTTTATCTTCTTTTTATATATTGATGAATTCAATTTGCTGATATGTTATTAAAAGTTTCTGCATTTGTATCCATAATAATTATTGTTCTGTACCTTTATTGTAACGCTTCTATTTTGTTTTGTATCAGAATGATGCAGACCACATAAAATAAATTTTGAAGTTTATTCTATCATCTGCTTTCTGGAAGTGTTTGCATATGATTGATATTAGTTTTCCTAATGTTTGATAGAATTTACCAGGAAAACCACCAGGGTTTAGAATTTTTTGTGGGACATTTTATAATGACTTATAGTAAAGTCATTTCTTTAACAGATATACAGTTATATAGTTTTCTTAAAAAATTTCTTCTTGTGTCAGTTCCAGTAAGTTGTGTTTTTTGGGGAGTTCATACAACATCACAATTGTTGATTTTGTTGACATGATTTGTTGACATGTTAAAAAAATCTTGTGTTTATTAATACCTATAATATATTTTGTAGTAAATCTTTTATTTATGATATTGTTAATTTGTATTCTGTCTCTCTTTTTTCCAAATCAGTGTATCAAGGCACTTTTCTATTTTATTAATCTTTTCATTAAAATAACTTTTAGGTTTGTTCACTTAGACTATTGTTTTTCTGACCTATGTCATTGACTTCTGCTCTTAGATTCATTATTTGTACTTTTATGCTTATGTGAGTTTAATTTGCTTTTTTTCCTCTAGCTTCTTAAGGTGAAAACTTGATAGCTGATAGTAAACATTTCTTTCTCTCTACTAAAAGTCTTTAAGATTATAAATTTTTCTCTAAATATTTCATCAGTATTGCCCCAGTTTTTAAATGTTGTGATTTTATTATCATTCAGTTTAAAATATGCTTTACTTATGCTTGTGATCTCTTTGAGATATATTCATTATTTAAAATTTAGTTTTTAATACATTTTAAAGGCCAAGTTTTATGCTGCAAGAATTATATCTTAATAGATGTTATAAAATGAGGTGTTAAATTTCCAAACAGTGTGGCTTTTTTATTAATCTTACTTTTATCAATTAAATTTAATTGCATCATTGTCGAAGAAGGGACAATTAAATAAGTTACAATTATTTAAATTTTAGTTTAACTTAGTTTTGTTTTTAATGATTTGTTTGTTTTGGGATTCAGAGAAGATGACAGGAATAGGAAGGAATGTAGTGTGGACAAGTAGTTTGGAGTTTAATAAAACTAAATTGCACCTATATATTTGACTTCACCTTTAATTTGCTGTGTGATCTTGAGTGCAAGGGCCTGTTACAATAAGGTAGGAACTGACTGATGCAGAGATGTCAACTCGCAGGGTGAAATAATTTGTTTAAATTTTATTTAGTGACAGAAGATATAGAAACCTCCGTCAACCGAGACAGCTACAAGAAGAAACACTGTGGCATACTCCCAATCATGGGAGCCTACCAAATTCCCAAAGCCCTCAAGGAGGTACACAGCTCCAAATAATGCCTTCTTAGAATAAGTTTCCACCAGATCTGAGAAATAATATTTGCCAAGCTTAGAGAGTTTTCATACTCTCCTGGTTCTTTTTCATTATGCTGGATTTTTCTGCAACTGGCTATGTGCCTGCCTGCTCACCAAGTGAAATCACTGGTACAAAACAATCTCAACACATTCCTGAGTGTTTATTGCTCAAGTAGGGGAATTCAAGGTCAGCCTCCCATGAGTTCTGGTTTCCTGTTCCTTGGCAGAACCAGGTCTCAAGACTTGCCGTGTCTATTCCTTGACAACCTATTGGAATCTGTCTGAAACCAGTCAAACAAAAGACAGAGCTAGTCACGGCAGTGTGCCAGCATCTATTTTAGACATCAATTCAGAATGCTACACTATCAGTTTGCTCGGACAATGAATCAAGATCCGTTGAGGTTAATGCAAGTCAAAGATACTTCTCCATTATGACAAGCTTGGTGCATATCTGTGCAAGCTCTAGACAGGGCATGAGCTCATGATAACTTGTAGCATGCTCAGTGAATGAAGAATGTGTGACTTTTAGGCATCGAAGAATTCCTAATTTATAAACTCTAGAAAAATCATATTTTTTTTCTGATTAGATTTTCTAAGGGACTCATTGCTTATTTCTTTTTATTTCTCCTTTCCCACAAGTCTTGTCACTAACTCTACATAGTCACAAATTTAGCACTACAAGTACAGATTCTGTATAATTCTGGACCAGAACTTTCCCTTTATGCCAAGCCAAGGTACTATGTTTGGCTTTAATCCATCACTCTGACCTACTTTGTTCTCAGCTTTAAAGAAAGAAAAATTAAATTAGCCCTTGCCATTAGAATAAAAAAGTTGTTTCAGCTTCCCTCCACTAAGGTACTATTTAACCACTGAACTTATAATACATTAAATGGAACCAGAGTGGCTCTAAGGAATTAAGGCTGTTTCCTGACTTACTTCAAGGCTCATTAAGAGAAGAGTTTCCAAAAAGTGTGTTTCCAGTTTATTTCTAGTTTAAACTTCTCTTATACTACTTGTTTGAATTAATAGGGCTTCACAAATATCTTTTCAGGCATTGGTGAGATACTTAAGAACAATAGCATTTTATATAAATATATTAAACTGAGGTGGTAGTTTGGTCATCACATGGTTTAGCTGCTTCCCTACCCAAGTCTCATCTTGAATTGTAGCTCCCATAATCCCCGTGTGTCATGGGAGGGACCCAGTGGGAGGTAATTTAATCATGGAGGCGGTTACCCTCATGCTGTTGTCATGACAATGAGTGAGTTCTCATGAGATCTGATGGTTTTATAAAGGGCTTTCCCCCCTTTTGCTTGGCACGTCTTGCAGCTGCCATGTGAGGAAGGACCTGTTTGCTTCCCCCTCTGTCATGATTCTAAGTTTCCTGAGGCCTCCCCGCCATGCTGAATTGTGAGTCAATGAGACCTCTTTCCTTTATAAATTATCCAGTCTCGGGTATATCTTTAGTAGCAGCATGAGAATGGACTAATGCAGGCCACTTGTGAAAATATTGAATTTAGAGGACAAAAATAAGAAAAAGAGAATGTAGAGATGCAAAGGAAGAAGGAAAAGTTGGTAATAAGATTAATTATAAATTTCTGGGTATGTTTATATTTATTGAATTTCTTTTACATGTTAGGCTTCATTCTGGGTGTTTGAAGATACATCACTAAATAAAACCAATTAAAATCTTGGCATTCATGTAATTAAGAGTATAATTCAGGATATAGAATATTAAAAAATAAATAAATAAATGATTTTATACTTTAGGAAGAAAATTTGGAGGGGATAGGAGCATAGCAATATGTGTGTAGATGTTGTGATTACATATAAAGTGGTCAAGGGAAATGACACTGAAAAGTTATCATTCGAGTGAAGATGATGAAAATCTGGGAGTGAGCTATATAATGAGAAAACAAGAAATACTTCACTTTAATAGCAGGCAAAATAGGTGGTGACCATTTATATAATATCAGTATTGTGTTTTCAATTAAAAAGCAGCTTATTAAATGAGGAGTATATCTCTAGCTTTCAGCTATGTACTTTTTCAAGTCCTGCAAAAAAAAAGAGGCTTAAGATTCTCTCGCTGCTCAAAGGACAAATACTCTTCCATCCACAAATTGAAAACAAGACAATTAGGAAGAGTGACTACATATAACACATTTCTAATTACTTACTACAATAGAGTTGAATTTATTTAGAAATACTGCAGAACTTGCTGGCAAAAGAAGACAGGGATTTCAAGAAAGAGTGAAGGAAGAATATGAGAAGCAAAGATAAAGATATAAGGATGAAGAATAAAAAATAATAATGTAGGGATGCAGAAGGAAATAGTTGAAATAAATAAATTGGCTTGATTACAAAAGAAAGTTATTCACTGGAAGTTAGGTGGCTAAAGCAATGCAGGATTAGGAGGGCCCTGATTTCTGAAACAAAATTTCAGTGTCTGAAATTGTTGGAATAAATAATAATTGACATTGCAAGTAGGGTTTGCTTGCCAAGACACTTCCTCTTTTGCCAATTATGATGTCTGGATGTTCTACTATTCGTCATTGTTTGGGTTTAGACATTGTTCCAGAAGTTTCCTATAAACATGCACATATGCAATATGTTAGCAAATGCTAGTTTACTTGATTTAAGAAAATGCTTCTCCCTCTCATATCTTTGTTTAATGTCCTCTCAAATGGAATTGCGGATTCTCTTGTAATTCTTATAATATTACTAGTAGCAGCAGCAGTTGTAATATTCAAACACTCACCTTTCCGGCAAATTTTCTTCCATCCAGAAACATGTTCAAGTATGGCTAATATCAACAATTTCTCTCTCTTGATTTTTTATTCCCCTATAGCACTCTCCCAATTTCTTTACTCTATCAAATCTAAGCCTCTTGAAAGATCTCTGCCTCTACTTTTTTTACTTCCTAATCCCAGTAATCTGGCTTATGCTCCCTCTGCTCCACTAAAAATCATCCTGATGATCACATAAATAACCTCAGAATTGTCAGGTTCCATAAACGTACTTTAGCCCTTTACTTCTTCACCTCACTGATCCATAGGGTTCTGTTTTCCTGTCATCTCTCAGAAAATTCTCTTGTATCTGACTATCATGATTCTCTTTCTATTTCAGAGATCACTGCCTCAGGCTTCACTGTTCTTTCTACGCTAACCTCAGTCTGGACAATGTCTTCCATGACCAGAGCTTCACCTATTATAAATGTGGAATAAATGCCAAAATTTTATCTTTCACACATCTGCATTTTTGTTCGTAATATCCTCATCTCATGAAATATTATTCCTCTATTTTTCTGGCATTGTCTGTAAATACCTTACTAAATTTTATGCTGAAAGACACAGTAGAGTGTTCTTTCTTTGTTGCACATGCATTTCTTGCTAAAACCGCTAAAATAACACTCATCACATGTTTTCACTTTCTTTTGGAGAACAATCCTGGAGCATATTTTCAATTTTTGTATCACAAGCACCTACCATTATTTGGAACACCAGAATGAGGGATAGTGCTCAAGAATATTCATTGCATAGATGAAATTGTGTCATAAGGAACAAACAAAATATTTATATAAATATTGTAAATGACTGTCTATATTTTGGGGAACTTTCCAACAAATACAAAATAAAATCAGATAGAGATAAATCAAGGAGGAATCATCTTGTAAAGTCAGAGCTAGTGATAAGATATCAGAGAAGGGATGTCATGAGGAAATTATGAATACAAAACTAGCAAAACAGTTTAACAGATAGTGGGAGAAATAGAACAAGTATGGTAATTAAATCTCAAGCAAGACAAATAAAACAGAAAAAAATATTAACCCTATGTATAGGAACACAGAGATTAGAAATCATAAGGATAAAGCCCCGCAATCATTTCTAGAACCAATGACTTTAATGAAAATAGAAATTTTTTGTTTTAGATAGGGACTATCATAAACTGACTTACAAAAATTCAAGAGGAAAGTTAAAGAAAACCTTTACTTTAAAAAGAGTTTATTATTTTAGCATGGTCAATGCCATGTCCACACTTAAATACAGGAATGATGAAATATAGGAGATACAAGTAAAAAAAATTTCAACATGGTCTAATTTTCAAAAGTCAAAACTTTCAGCCAGGTGCTGTGGCTTATGCCTGTAGTCCTAGCACTTTAGGAGGCTGAGGAGGGTGGATCACGAGGTCAGGAGTTCGAGACCAGCCTGTCCAAAATGGTGAAACCCCATCTCTACCAAAAATACAAAAATTAGCCAGTTGTGGTGGCAGGCACCTGTAATCCCAGCTACTCAGGAGGCTGAGGCAGGAGAATCACGTGAACCTGGGAGGCAGAGGTTGCAGTGAGCTGAGATCTCACCACTGCACTCCAGCCTGGGCAACAGAGCGAGACTCTATCTCAAAAACAAAAAGTCAAACTTTCAAATAAAACCAGGTGGGGAGGCTGGGTGCAACGAGTCACGCCTGTAATCCCAGCACTTTGGGAGGCCAAGGCAGGCAGATCACCTGAGGTTAGGAGTATGAGACCAGCCTGGCCAACATGGTGAAACTCTGTCTCTGCTAAAAATAGAAAAATTAGCCGGGTGTGGTGGTGCACACCTGTAATCTCAGCTACTCAGGTGGCTGAGGCAAGAGAATCTCTTGAACCCGGAAGGCAGAGGGTGTAGTGAGCTGAGATTGTGCCACTGCCCTCCAGCCTGGGCAACAGAGCAAGACTCCATCCCCCACCAAAAAAAAAAAAAAAACAGGTGAAGAGAAAAAAAAATACGAAGTGTAAGGTTTGTAAAAGAGGGCTCATAAACCATGAATGAGATCAGATAGATTTTATTGCAGTTTTCACCTTTTCCACTGGTTATATAGCTAGACAGACTAGTGACTTGGGCAGATTTCAAATCCAGCAATTGAAGACAAGATTTTCAGATCAATATTATTAAATCATTGAACTAAGTTGAGGTAAACTTTACATATATATACTTTAAGTTCTGGGATACATGTGCAGAATGTGCAGGTTTGTTACATAGGTATACCCGTGCCTTGGTGGTTTGCTGCACCCATCAACCTGTCACCTACATTAGGTATTTCTCCTAATGTTATCCCTCCTCCAGCCCCCACCCCCCCGACAGGCCCCAGTGTGTGATGTTCCCCTCCCTGTGACCCTGTGTTCTCATTGTTCAACTCCCACTTATGAGTGAGAACATGCAGTGCTCAGTTTTCTGTTCCTGTGTTAGTTGGCTGAGAATGATGTTTCCAGCTTCATCCATGTGTCTGCAAAGGACATGAACTCATCCTTTTTAATGGCTGCATAGTGTTCCATGGTGTATATGTACCATATTTTCTTTATCTAGTCTATCATTGATGGGCATTTGGGTTGGTTCCAAGTCTTTGCTATTGCAAATAGTGCTGCAATAAACATACCTGTGCATATGTCTTTATAGTAGAATGATTTATAATCCTTTAGGTATATACCCAGTAATGGGATTGCTGGGTCATATGGTTTTTCTGGTTCTGGATCCTTGAGGAATCGCCACACTGTCTTCCACAATGGTTGAACTCATTTACACTCCCACCAACAGTGTTAAAGTGTTCCCATTTCTCCACATCCTCTCCAGCATCTGTTGTTTCCTGACTTTTTAATGATCGCCATTCTACTTGGTGTGAGATGGTATCTCATTGTAGTTTTTATTTGCATTTCTGTAATGATCCAGTGATGATGAGCTGTTTTTTGTATGTTTGTTGGCTGCATAAATGTCTTCTTTTGAGAAATGACTGTTCATATACTTCGCCCACTTTTTGATGGGGTTGTTCATTTTTTTCTTGTAAATTTGTTTAAGTTCCTTGTAGATTCTGGATATTAGCCATTTGTCAGATGGATAGATTGCAGAAATTTTCTCTCATTCTGTAGGTTGCCTGTTCACTCTGATGATAGTTTCTTTTGCTGTGCAGAAACTCTTTAGTTTAATTAGATCTCATTTGTCAATTTTGCCTTTAGTTGCCATTGCTTTTAGTGTTTTAGTCATGAAGTCTTCGCCCATGCCTATGTCCTGAATGGTATTGCCTAGGTTTTCTTCTGGGGTTTTTATGGTTTTTGGTCTTATGTTTAAGTCTTTAATCCGTCTTGAGTTAATTTTTGTATAAGGTGTAAGGAAGGGATCCAGTTTCAGTTTTCAGCATACGGCTAGCCAGTTTTCCCAACACCATTTATTAAATGCGGAATCCTTTCCCCATTGCTTGTTTTTTGTCAGGTCTGTCAAAGATCAGATGGTTCTAGATGTGTGGCGTTATTTCTGAGCCCTCCATTCTGTTCCATTGGCCTATATATCTGTTTTGGTGACTTTAGCCTTGTACTATAGTTTGAAGTCAGGTAGCATGATGCCTCCAGCTTTCTCCTTTTTGCTTAGGATTATCTTGGCTCTATGGGCTTTGTTTTGATTCTATATGAAATTTAAAGTAGTTTTTTCTACTTCTGTGAAAAAAGTCAGTGGTAGCTTGATGGGGACACCATTGAATCTATAAGTTACATTGGGCAGGATTGCCATTTTCACAATATTGATTCTTCCTATCCACAAGGATGGAATGTTTTCCCATTTGTTTGTGTCTTCTCTTATTTCCTTGAGCAGTGATCTGTAGTTCTCCTTGAAGAGGTCCTTCACATCCTTTGTAAGTTGTATTCCTAGGTATTTTATTCTCTTTGCAGCAATTGTGAATGGCAGCTCACTCATGATTTGGCTCTCCGTTTGTCTATTATTGGTGTACAGGAATGCTTGTGATTTTCGCACATTGATTTTGTATCCTGAGACTTTGTTGAAGTTGCCTGTCAGCTTAAGGATATTTTGGGCTGAGACAATGGGGTTTTCTAAATATACAATTATGTCATCTGCAAACAGAGGCAATTTGATTTTCTCTCTTCCTATTTGAATACCCTTTATTTCTTTCTCTTGCTGTTTGCCCTGGCCAGAACTTCTAATACCATGTTGAATAGGAGTGATGAGAGAGGGCATCCTTGTCTTGTGCCAGTTTTCAAAGGGAATGCTTCCAGTTTCACAAGTATCAATAGCTGAATCGATCAAGCAGAAGAAAGGATATCAGAGATTGAAGATTAACTTAATGAAATAAAGTGTGAAGACAAGATTAGAGAAAAAAGAATGAAAAGGAATGAACAAAGCCTCCAAGAAATATGGGACTATGTGAAAAGACCAAACCTATGTCTGATTGGTGTACCTGAAACTGACAGGGAGAACAGAACCAAGTTGGAAAACACTCTTCAGGATGTTATCCAGAATAACTTCCCCAACCTAGCAATACAGGCCAACATTCAAATTTAGGGAATACAGAGAACACCACAAAGAGACTCTTCAAGAAGAGCAAAAGAGACTCTTCAAGAAGAGCAACCCCAAAATACATAATTGTCAGATTCTCCAAGGTTGAAATGAAGGAAAAAATATTAAGGGCAGCCAGAGAGAAAGGTTGGGTTACCCACAAAGGCAAGCCCATCAGACTAACAGCGGATCTCTCTGCAGAAACCCTACAAGCCAGAAGACAGTGGGGGCCAATATTCAACATTCTTAAAGAAAAGAATTTTCAACCCAGAATTTCATATCCAGCCAAACTAAGTTTCATAAACGAAGGAGAAATAAAATTCTTTACAGACAAGCAAATTCTGAGAGATTTTGTCACCACCAGGCCTTCCTTAAAAGAGCTCCTGAAGGAAGCAATAAATATGGAAAGGAAAAACTGGTACCAGCCACTGCAAAAACAGCAAATTGTAAAGACCATTGACACTATGAAGAAACTGCATCAACTAACGAGCAAAATAACCAGCTAGCAGCATAATGACAGGCTCAGATTCACACATAACAATATTAATCTTAAATGTAAATGGCCTAAAAGCCCCAATTAAAATACACAGACTGGCAAATTGGATAAAGAGTCAAGACCCATTGGTGTGCTGTCTTCAGGAGACCCATCTCTCATGCAAAGACACACGTAGGTTCAAAATAAAGGGGTGGAGGAATATTTACCAAGCAAATGGAAAGCAAAAAAAAAAAAAAAAAAAAGGCAGGAGTTGCAATCCTAGTCTCTCATTAAACAGACTTTAAACCAACAAAGATTAAAAAAAAAAACAACACAAAAGAAGAGCATTACATAGTGGTAAAGGGATCAATGCAACAAGAAGAGCTAACTATCCTAAATATGTATGCGCCCAATACAGGAGCACCCAGATTCATAGAGCAAGTTCTTACAGACCTTCAAAGACACTTAAACTCCCATACAATAATAGTGGGAGACTTTGACACTCCACTGTCAATATTAGGCAGATCAACAAGACACAAAATTAACAAAGATATTAAGGACTTGCACTCAGCTCTGGACCAAGCAGACCTAATAGACATCTATGGAACTCTCCACCCCAAACCAACAGAATATATTTTCTTCTCACACCACATCACACTTATTCTAAAATTGACCACATAATTGGAAGTAAAACACTCCTCAGCAAATGCAAAAGAATGGAAATCGTATCAAACAGTCTCTCAGACAACAGTGCAATCAAAGTATAACTCAGGATTAAGAAACTCTCAAAATCACACAACTGCATAGAAAGAATGGCAATCATTAAAAAGTCAGGAAACAACAGGTGCTGGAGAGGATGTGGAGAAATAGGAACACTTTTACACTGTTGGTGGGACTGTAAACTAGTTCAACCATTGTGGAAGTCAGTGTGGCGATTCCTCAGGGATCTAGAACTAGAAATACCATTTGACCCAGCCATCCCATTACTGGGTATATACCCAAATGACTATAAATCAGGCTGCTATAAAGACACATGCACACGTATGTTTATTGCGGCATTATTCACAATAGCAAAGACTTGGAACCAACCCAAATGTCCAACAATGATAGACTGGATTAAGAAAATGTGGCACATATACACCATGGAATACTATGCAGCCATAAAAATGATGAGTTCATATCCTTTGTAGGGACATGGATGAAATTGGAAACCATCATTCTCAGTAAACTATCACAAGAACAAAAAACCAAACACCGCATATTCTCACTCATAGGTGGGAATTGAACAATGAGATCACATGGACACAGGAAGGGGAATATCATACTCTGGGGACTGTGGTGGGGAGAGGGGAGGGGGGAGGGATAGCATTGGGAGATATACCTAATGCTAGATGACGAGTTAGTGGGTGCAGCGCACCAGCATGGCACATGTATACATATGTAACTAACCTGCACAATGTGCACATGTACCCTAAAACTTAAAGTATAATTAAAAAAAAAAAAAAAAAAGAAACTGAACAATCTGCTCCTGAATGACTACTGAGTAAGTAACAAAATTAGGGCAGAAATAAATAAGTTCTTTGAAAGCAATGAGAATAAAGACACAATGTACCAGAATCTCTGGGACACAGCTAAAGCAGTGTTTAAAGGGAAATTTATAGCACTAAATACCCACAGAAGAAAGTGGGAAAGATCTAAAATTGACACCCTAACATCACAATTAAAAGAACTAGAGAAGTAAGAGCAAACAAATTCAAAAACTAGCAGAAGACAAGAAATAACTAAAATCAGAGCAGAACTGAAGGAGATAGAGACACGAAAAACCCTTCAAAAAGTCAATGAATCCAGGAGCTGGTTTTTTGAAAAGATTAACAAAATAGACCGCTAGCTGGAGTAATAAAGAAGAAAAAAGAGAAGAATCAAATAGTCACAACAAAAAATGACAAAAGGGATATTACCACTGATCCCATAGAAATACAAACTACCATCAGAGAGTACTATGAACACCTCTAAGCAAATAAACTAGAAAATCTAGAAGAAATGAATAAATTCCTTACACATACACCCTCCCAAGACTAAACCAGGAAGAAGTCGAATCCCTGAGTAGACCAATATCAAGTACTGAAATGGATGCAGTAATTAATAGCCTACCTACAAAACAAGCCCAAAACCAGACGGATTCACAGCTGAATTCTACCAGAGGTACAAAGAGGAGCTGGTACCATTCCTTCTGAAACTATTCCAAACAATAGAAAAAAAGAGGTAAACTTTTTCTAAGTATACTTTATGTTTTGTGTTAAATTAACAGAGACATATCTCCTGATGCCAAGAGAAGTTTGTAAGGAGGAAGCACACATGTTCCAACTGCCTCAGGGCTCTTAGAAGGGTGATTTCACAGAAGGAGAGGAGAAACAGAGCATTTTATAAAAAAGAATTGATTGAATGCAGATGTGCTGCCATCCACAGTGCTTGCTTCTTGCCCTAATCTCCTGGCTCTTGAAGATCAGCATACAGTCTTTGGGCACTTTCCCTAGAATCTTTCTAACCACTCCATACCTTTCCTATTTCTTCTTTCCCTTTCAAGTGATGAAGTTACAAAAGCATTCCTTTCATCTTTGCTTAAACTTTCCCATTTTTCAGCTAATGTTCCCGATGTTTCCTTTGAATGTTAGGCATCTATTTATCCATTTTATTGATTCCATATAAAAGCAACACAGAAATAGCATACAAATACACACACATACATGCATATATATGCTTCTAAACAACCACACAAAGTTTTTAAACATCCATAAACAAATTACATCCAGACTAAACACCTCCAAAACATACATAATAAACAATACAATACACAGATTTCATGCTTATCTTTCAGAACTTCTTTTTTAGCTGTTTTATGGTATTTTCAATATATATTGTGGTTTTATGTTCATGTGTTAACCTCCGAAAAAAATTCGTCTGTCTACTTGAATCTATCTTTCTCAGAACTCCATTCCTTAACTTTTCCTGTTAAAAGTATTGTCCAAATATCGATTGGTATTTAGATTTTATTCTAATCATAAAACTAAGGAATGCCAATTTTTAATTTGGATTACACTAATGGTGGGTCCTGATTCAACCAAGCCATCTTATGGCTCTTGGGTGGTATTACTTAATTTGTCTTAGTTCTCATTAGTTTTTTTTTTTCCTGTTTTTAAAATTAATGCAGCATGCACTATCTTGAAAAGGAATTCATTTCTCAACAAGATGTACTTTGGTTCCTATTTGGACCATATTGAAGATATATATTACATATAATAAATATTTTGTTCTTTGCTTCATGATAGATATCAAAATAAATAAATTTCATTTTATTTTGCAAGCATTTATACAGTATTCATTGTGTGCCAGCCTCTGTCTGAGAGTGACATATATGTACCTATTCAATTAATCTTCCTAATGGCCCCCATGTAAAACACTTCTATTTTAAACATAAAGAACCTGAGACAAAACCTTTGAAGTAACTTGCCCAAGATATTACAACAAATAAATGCTAGAGCTGGTATTGTATCTCTAGGTCAATTTGGCTCCAGAGTACTTACTTGCTCATAAGCTTTCAGCCATGTTGTCTATCCTTAAAGTTGTCTGTCAAGAGTTAAATATTTATATTTTATAACTTTCATATTTTCATTTTTTATAAATTTTTAATTTTAAATGATTTTACAGAAACCTTGCAAAAGTAACACATAAAACTCTTGTATACCTTTAACCCATATTCTCCAATTATTAACATACACCATATTTTCTCTTAGAATTTTCTTTTTATGCCTTTTTGGCTCTCTTTCTCTCTCTTTCTCTGTCTCTCTTTCCCTCTCCCTCCATCCTTCCCTCCCTCTCCCTCCCTCTCCCCCTCCCCCTTTCTCTCTCTCTCTCTGTGTCTCTCCATCTGTCTCTCTGTCTCTCTCGCAAGGAGCTGCTCTCCTCTCTCCTTTCTTCTGTTTGGACGTGTGTATGTCTGTCTGTCTTTCTGTCTCTCACTGTCCCTCTGTCTCTCTCTCTCTCTGTCTCTCTCTGTGTCTCTCGATCTGTCTCTCTCTCCCTCTATCTCTGTCCATCTATCTCTCTCTCTGTCTCTCTCTCTCTCTCGCAGGAATCTGCTCTCCTCTCCCCTTTCTTCTGTTCTGACGTGTGTGTGTGTCTGTCTGTCTGTCTGTCTCTCTGTCCCTCTGTCTCTCTCTCTCTCTATCTCTCTCTATGTCTCTCGGTCTGTCTCTCTCTCCCTCTCTGTCCATCTCTCTCTCTCTCTCTCTGTCTCTCTCTCTCTCTCACAAGGAGCTGCTCTCCTCTCTCCTTTCTTCTGAAAAAAAAATTTTCTTTTTGTACAGGGACATTTTATATTTTTCTAAACCATTTGAGAGTAAGCTGCAGATATGATGCCTGTGTATATTTTCTAACAGGATAAATACATACTTATTTAGCTATTATATTTGTATAATAGCTTAATTATAAGTACTCCAATTGTATAATTGATGCAATTTCATGATGTAATTTACAGACCTCAATGCTAATTGTCTCAATAATGTCTTTCACTGAAAAAGTCCATAATATAATCCCAAATTACATGTTGCCTTTAGTTTTAATCTATTTAGTATTTTTAAAATCTGTAACTGTTCTTTAGTCATTTTTCATCCATCTATGATCTTGAAAATTTTAAAGACTACAGGACAGTTATTTTGTAGAATTTCCCCCTATTTATATCTATCTGATGCTTCCTTTATATTAAGTTGAGGTTATGCAAGTGATTTTGCTTTGTTCGATTACTAGAAATAACTCTTATTACTTGATTAAGTGAAGTCAGCAGATTTCTGCAGGGTAAGGTTCCCTTGTATTAATGAATATTTGAGGAGACATATTTTGAAATAACATAAATACCCTCTCCCTTATTAAATTCTTACCCACGAATTTACTCCCATTTATTATCCGTATCAGAATCAATTATTCTGACAATATTTTTCAAATGGTGATTTTTTAATTCCATCATTCCTTTTGCATTTAGTAATTGGCATTATACTGTATATAAAGAACTTTTCCTTCTGCCCTAAGCCCTTGTATACTTAGTAACTGACATCACTAAAGACACATAGATTTCGTTTTCATTCAATGGGTTATAATTCATTGTCTTGATCCTTTCGGGCTTCTCTAGACTGAGTAACTGATAAACAACAGAAATTTATTTCCTACAGTTCTGGAGGCTGGAAAGTCCAAGATCAATGTGCCAGCAAATTTGAGGTCTAGAGGGCACTCACTTTCTAGTTCATAGATGACACCTTCTTCCTGTGTCCTCACATGTTGCAAGAGGTGAGGAGTCTCTCTAGATCCTCTATTATAAGCACATTAATGCCATTCATGACCTAATCATTTTCCAAAGGCCCACCACTTAATACCATCCCCTTGGGGCTAGTATTTCAAGGTAAATTTGGGTGGTACACAAACACTCAAACCATAGCATCCATTAATTTCATTATCTATTTTAAGGCTTACATTGTCTAAGATCAACCCAGTGGAAGCACCTTCAGCCTGGTTCCTTTGTCTTTTGCTCCTGCCCCATCTTCCTTGAACATTTATTTTCTGATAAAAGAAGGTATTTACTTATTTGAAATACATATGTATTTTTTTATTTGAAATACAATTTGCTTAACTTGTTTATATTATATTTTAGGCCCTTTTGCCCCCAATTTTTAATTTTTATTTATTTTTGTCTATGTCAAATATTAAAGTGGCTCCAAAAGTAAAACTGTACAAAAAAGGTATACTCAGAAAATCATATTGCCCCCTAATTCTTTCCAGCGTATTCCTATTCCAAATCTCATGAGTTTATAACTTCTCTTTCCTATGCTTTTTCTTTCAAAAGTAGGTTGATTCTTTTATATATTTTCTCTTTTTTCTTATATAGAAATAACAGTTTGTCAATATTATTTACACTTAGCTTTTTTCACTAAAAAATTCTGAGAAATCATTTTATATTTAGTCAAAGAGCTCTTTTATAAAACCTATCCAGTACTTCATTGTGTATGTACCACAATTAACCAGTATCCTATATATTTGCATTTATATTGTTTGCAATATTTTGCAATTACAAAACAGTGCAATGAATAATCTTGTGCAGAAGTATTTTCATACTTCATATTTTCATACTTTACTCATCAGAGTAAATTTCTAGTGGTGGAATTGTTGAGTCAAAGATAAAACATAAACACAACTTTGCTAGATATTTCTGATTTCTACTTCACAAGACCTGTTTGTATTCCCATTTGCATTCCCATTTGTAAAATATGCCTGATTCTCCACAGCTTCACCAACAGAAGATTTTGTCAAGCTTTTTAACTTTTGCCAACTTGATGACATCTAGTTGAGTGTGTGTGTGTGGTGTTTTGTTTGTTTGCTTGTTTGTTTTTTAGATAGGGTCTCTCTCTGTCACTCAGGTTGGAGTGCAGTGGCACAATTATAGCTCCCTGTAGCCTGGACCTCTGGGGGTCCTGCCTCAGGATCCCTGTCTAGAGTAATCATTTGTCTACACTAATTTGTATGGTGTTACCTAACTAAAGTGTTTTATTCTTTGAGTTAGTTTTACCATTGATATTTTATTCTCCAGTAGCTGGGACTACAGTGAGGTGCCATGCACCCAGATGATTCTTTAATTTTTAAAAATTTTTTATACAGACCTGGTCTCGCTATGTTGCCAAAGCTGGTCTCAAATTCCTGAGCTCAAGTGATTCTCCCACCTCAACCTCCCAAAGTGTTGGGATTGCAGGAGTGAGCCACTGCCCTCCAGCACAGAGTAATTTTAATTTGTATTTCTCTCATATGAGTAGAGCTAATATCTCTTCTGGTGTTGGAGGATCACTTTTATACTGATTTTCTTACAAATTGTCTATTCATTTTTTCTGTCAGATGTTTAGCCTTTTTACCCTAAAATTTTCCAATTTTCAGAATTTTTTCTCTGCAATATTTTCTCCTTGTCATTTGATTTTTATTGTTTATTTGCTAATTTTTTTGGCCATGGAAAAGTTTTTATTTGAATTTATCAATATTTTCTTTCATTACATCTAGAGTTTGTGTCTAATTTGAATGGAAGTTATCCTCTTAATAGTTCCTAAGTGTACTTTAGAATTTGGGGTACTATTTGGAGACTTTTAGGTAATATTTGACTTCAATATCCAAGAGATGCCTAAATCTGTGCCATATTACAAGTCACAGGCAAATGCCTCCCAATGTGTCTGAAAGATGGCTGAAATATATATATATATATATATTCCGAAAGAGAGAAATATTAAGATTTTTCTTAGCAAGGTTTGAGCCTAAGTTCCAAAGCTGAGGACTCTAGAAAATTGGATTAAACAAGAAAAAGCGGGGCCGGGCGCGGTGGCTCACGCCTGTAATCCCAGCACTTTGGGAGGCCAGGGCGGGTGGATCACGAGGTCAGGAGATCAAGACCATCCTAGCTAACATGGTGATACCCCGTCCCTACTAAAAATACAAAGAAAATAGCCAGGCATGGTGCCCGGTGTCTGTAGTCCTAGCTACTTGGGAGGCTGAGGCAGGAGAATGGCGTGAACCCGGGAGGCAGAGCTTTCAGTGAGCCGAGATTGCGCCACTGCACTCCAGCCTGTTGACAGAGCGAGACTCTGTCTCAAAAAAAAAAAGAAAGAAAGAAAGAAAAGAAAAGAAAAAGAAAAAGCACCATCTATTTATCTCAAGCTAGTTATCTCAAAAGAGGTTCCACCAGAATCTATTTGCCATTCTATTCTTCCCCACCTCCATACCACCTCCATTCCTCACACACTTGCATACATACATACATACACAAAAAGTCTACTTCATATCTAGAATCTCACCAATTTGAATCTAAATAAACAAATAAATTAATCTAAGACACCAGGCAATACAATATTCAACTCAGGAATGAGAGTGAGAGAGAGCATTTCCAGTAATCTTACCATTGTGGTCCTGCGTAGAGCAATGACCACCTGTGTTACTTTGGGCAAATTACTTCAGTCTCCCATACTTCAGTTCCTCCATTTGAGAAGTCCATTACATCCCTTGCATTCACATTAGGTATAATATTTATGCCTATCTCATAGTAAATTATGAGAATTGAATGAATATTTTATAACATTGAAAGTTGCATTTGTCAAAAAGAAGTATTATATCTGTGAGATAAAATTTTTTTTAATCAATTTACATATTATGATGCTATTCCAGAGTTCGAATGTTGGATTTACTTTTAATGAGGCTTATATTTAAAAAGAAAGGAAAGATAGCTATATGTAATGTTATCACGAAGACTATGTAAATGATTTTTTCAGAAACAAAGTTTCACAATTTTCACATCCCATTTGACATTTTTCTGTTATGATTTAAAAGCTTAAAAATGCATTAAGTCTCAAGCATGACTTCCAATTCTTATTTTAAAATATAGACTGTCAATTGAAAATTTTATAAATTTTGTGTCTCTCCTATATTCTTTTTTCATTTTTAATAGAAATTTGAACAACTGCCTTAAAAATACAGAATGTCTTTTACCTCTATCAGTGAAAAAATCCTCAATGGCAACGCTCACACAGAGAAAATATCTTGCGGAAAATTACAACATTAGAATTTTTCTGACTCTAAAGCAAATAGGTCTAGATGCTGTTGAGGATCTTCTTTATTTATTCTTTAAAAACGATGACTTCTTATTTTTAAACTTTTCATTCTAAAGAGGACAGAATAATATTAGCATAGGTTTGTTTTAGCATAGAATTATACTGAACAGGGGAAAGTTTAAAGCATTCCCCTTGAGAAGTGGAACAAGACAAGGATCTCCACTTTTACCACTTCTATTCAACATAGTACTGGAAGTCCTAACCAGAGCAATCAGACAAGAAAGCATCCAAAACAGTGAAGAGGAAGTCAAACTGTCTCTGTTTGCTGATGTTATAATCCAATTTTCTAGAGTCCTCAGGTTTGGAACTTAGGCTCAAACCTTGCTAACCCTAGAAAACCCTAAAGACTAATCCAAAAAGCTCCTAGAACTGGTAAATGAATTCAGCAAAGTTTTAGGACACAAAATTAATGCGCACAAATCAGTAGCTCTGCTATACACCAATAGCAGCCAAGCTGAGAATCAAAACAAGAACTCAATCCCTTTCACAATAGCTGCAAAAATAAAAAATAAAATAAAATACTTAGGAATATATCTAACCAAGGACGTGAAAGACCTCTGCAAGGAAAACTAAAAAACATTGCTGAAAAAAAAATCATAGATGACACAAAAAATAGAAACACATCCCATGCTCATGGATGGGTAGAATCAATATTGTGAAAACGACCATACTGCCAAAAGCAACCTACAAATTCAGTGCAATTCCCATCAAAATACCACCATTCTTCAAAAAACTAGAAAAAAATCCTAAAATTCATATGGAACCAAAAAGAGCCCACATAGCCAAAGCAATACTCAGCAAAAGAAACAAATCTGGAGCCATCAAGTTACTCGACTGCAAACTATACTATAAGGCCTTATTTACCAAAACAACACGATACTGGTATAAAAATAGGCACATAGACCAATGGAATAGAATAGAGAACCTAGAAATAAAGCCAAATACAGCCAACTGATCATCGACAAAGCCAACAAAAACATAAAGTGGGGAAGGGACACGCTATTCAACAAATAGTTCTGGGACAATTGGCAAGCCACATGTAGAAGAATGATTTTGGATTCTCATCTCTCACATTATACAAAAATCAACTGAAGATGGATTAAAGACCTAAATCTAAGACCGGAAACCATAAAGATTCCAGAAGATAATATCGGAAAAATCCTTCTAGACATTGTCTTAGGCAAAGACTTCATGACCAAGAACCCAAAAGCAAATGCAACAAAACAAAAATAAGTAGATGGGACTTAACAAAACTAAAAAGCTTCTGTGCAGCAAAAGAAATAATCAGCAGAGTTAACAGGTAACCCAGAGAGTGGGAGAAAATCTTCACAATCTGTATATCCGACAAAGGACTAATATCCGGAATCTACAAAGAACTGAAACAAATCAGCAAGAAAAAACATTCAATCCCATCGAAAAGTGGGCTGAGTGGGTGTGGTGGCATGCACCTGTAGTCCCAGCTACTAAGGAGACTAAGGCAGGAGAATGGCTTGAACCTTGGAGCAGAGGTTGCAGTGAGCCCAGATTGCGCCACTGCACTCCAGCCTGGGCGACAGAGCAAGGCTCTGTTTAAAAAGAAAGAAAGAAAGAAAGAAAGAAAATGCTAAGGACATGCATAGACAATTCTCAAAAAAAGATAAACAAATGGCCAATGAGCACAGGGAAAAATGCTCAATATTACTAATTACCAGGGAAATGCAAATCAAAACCACAATGCGATGCTACCTCACTCCTGCAAGAATGGCCATCATCAAAAAATCAAAAAATAATAGATGTTGACGTGGATGTGGTGAAAAGGGAATGCTTTTGCACTATTGATGGGAATGCAAACTAGCACAGATGCTATGGAAAACACTGTAGAGAGTCCTTAAAGAACTAAAAGTATATCTACAGTTTGATCCAGCAATCCTGCTACTAGGTATCTACCCAGAGGAAAAGAAGTCATTATACAAAAAAGATACTTGCACACACATGTTTATAGCAACACAATTTGCAATGCCAAAGATATGGAACCAGCCCAAATGTCCATCAATCAATGAGCGGATAAGAAAATGTGTGCATACATATATATATATATATATATATATATATATATATATATATGTATTCCATGGATATATATATACCATGGAATACTACTCAGCCATAAGAAGGAACAAAATAATGACATTCGCAGCAACCTGCATGGAACTGGAGACTATTAGTCTAAGTGAAGTAACTCAGGAACAGAAAATCAAACATCGTATATTCTCACTCATATGTGGGAGCTAAGCTATGAGGTTGCAAAGGCATAAAAATGATACATTGGACTTTGGGGACTCGAGGGAGAGGGTGGGGGTGGCAAGAGATAAAAGGCTGCACATTGGGTACAGTGTACACTGCTCAGGTGATGGGTGCACCAAAATCTCAGAAATCACCACCAAAGAACTTATGCATGTAACCAAACACCATCTGTTCCCCAAAAACCTAATGAAATAAAAGAATTAAAAATTTAAAAAGCATAGAAAAAATTCTAATGTTTTAGTTTTAGAAAATCCTTGGGTCAAAAAATAATAATAAAATTCTCACTGAAGTTTCATGTCTTGTCTAAGTGTTTTTAACTAAAAGGAATATTTTTGAAAGAAGCAAGTGCATTATGTTTTTCATGCTTTTCCCAGTAGCAGGTACACCTATGACTTTCAGAAATGAGGAAATAATCTACCATAATCTGAAATGACAGAGAAAGAGAGAAAACAGCTCATTTAAATCTGTGTCCATTGAGCCACTTGATAAATGCAACACAGTGCTAAAAGTGGAAGATCAGGCAAAGGTGTCAGAAGAGGAAGAAATAAGTGGTCACTTCATTTATAGGCCAACCCAAATACATGTGATTATATATTTTGTGCATATGAGTATGCACATGCATGCATGTAACATCCTTTATCTTTATATCATCTCCTCAACTTTATTATCTGTTTATTATAAATAAGGTCTTATTTTTGGCAAGGTCAACAACGGCCTCTAGTTTCTAAATCACATTAAATATTTATTAGCTTTTATCATATTTGATTTGATCACTGTATGGTCCTTAAAACTCCCTCCACTGCAGCTTTCATGACTTAGTCTCTATTTGTTTTTCCTCTAACCAGCTGGCTTGTCTTTTTCAATCTGTTTTATGGACTCTGTCTGTCCTTTAGATAATTAGTTTTCATCATATCCCTCTATTCATTTTTCTTGACTTTTCTACTCTAAAAATGTTTCCTGGAATAGTTCATCTATTGTCATGGCTTCTACCATCTGTATTTAGGTAAATTTCAAATCTATATTTCTAATGCTGACTTTTACAAAGAGCCTTAGACACTACAAATTTAATTGTCTACCAAACAACTCAACTTACAGTTTTCTTAGCACCCTAATTTTAAACTAATAAAAACTAAACTTATCATCTTTACACCACAATATATTCCTTCTGTATTCTATATTTTCACAAATGGAAACTCTTTTTATTTAACCAAATAAGTATGGAAAAGCTTTTCGTCAAGTCTTCTAATCTTTATACTCTGTTGCTCCTGAAATACAATTGTTCCTGTCTCACTGAAATACGTATTCTTCTCTCCATAGTTATTACCACTGCCTAAAATAGTGTCAATCTCATATGTGATCCACAGCAATATTTATATTACTGGTATCCTAGTAGATAAGGCTGACTCACTCTCACACAACAATACTCATTTTCCTTAAAGGCCCACTTGATCATGTACTTCTCTGGTTGAATTGTTTCAGTGCTTGCAGTGCCTTCTCCTTAACATATATAAAGCCCTCTGTGATCTAGGGCTTTGATTTCAGCTTCAGCTTCATTGATCACCACTGACCTCTCCACAGTGTATATGCCCGTATCTAATTACTATTATCTTTAAGAAACCTACTTGTGACTTTGCCTTTGCTCATGCTGTTCTCTCTTAGTGAATCTCCTGCCCAAGCCCACTGTTACTCTCCACAACTTATTCTAGATAGTCCCACCTTCTGATAGTATTTCTTTCAACATTCCATCTTTCAGAATGAGTAAGGTGTCTTCCAATGTCATCACATGACTTCTAGCCCTAATTGTCCATAATTTAATTGTCAGCTTCTCTGTCAGTCTCTTCCACTGAGATTCTTTAGGGCACAAATTCTATGTATTATCTATGTCTCTTTATAAGCAAGTCCATTGTCTGAAAAATCCTTGGTGTTTAGTAACTATAAATGAAATGAATAACTGGTATTTTGACTGAATCTGTGAATAAATGCCTGTGATATGTAGAATAATGGCCCTCCAAGATTACTATATCCTGATTTCCAAAGCCAGTTAATATGTTACCTTCTACAGCAAAAGAGACTTTGAAGATGTGATTAAGAGTTTTGAAATGGGAAAATTATCCTGGATTAGCCAGGTAGGCCTAATGTAATCACGGGGTCCCTGTATGAGAAAGGCAGGGGAATCAAGAGTCAGAGAGAGATTTGAAAATGCCACCCAGCCAGATTTGATGATGAAGGGAGCAGTCATGAGTCAAGGGATGCAGGTAGCAACTAAACGCCAGAAAAGGCAAGGGAATAGACTTTTCCCTAGAACCTCCAGAAGGAACTAAGCTCTTCAAAAGCCTTGATTTTAGCCCAGTGAAAGCCATTTCAAAATTCTGACTTCTGGAAGTATAAGATAATAAATGTGTGTTGTCTCAAGTCACTAAATTTGTGGTACAATTGTCCCTTGATATCCATGGGGGATTGATTCCAGGATCCTTGTGGATGCCAAAATCAATAAATGCTTATGTCTTTATGTAAAATGCTTAGCAGTTGCATATAACCTACTCACATTCTCTGGTATACTTTAAATCTTCTCTAGATTACTGGTAATATCTAATGCCATTTCAATGCTATTTAAATAGTCGTTATACTGTATTACTTTTTACATTGTTTTTAAAAACAATTTAAACAATAAAACTTTGGTTTTATTGTTGAATTGTTGTTTTTTTGGTGTTTTTTTTTCAAATATTTTTGATCCATAGTTGGTTGAATCTGTGGATGGGAAACCTTCAGATACACAGGGCCCACTGTACTTTGTTATTACAGAAATGGAAAAAGAACACAATGGCTTATATTATCAGTTCCATAGCATATAACAGGAAAAAATGTACAATAATTTTTTTATTATCTGATTTAAACAATTCGAGATGAGGCAACCAGCTTATGTTTTACTGCCATCTTTAAGGCCAAATGGGACAAAATATCTTTTGGGTGGATTTACTATAATTAAAAAATACTATTTTAAAATCAATAAAATCTTAAAATGTTTTAAATTAACCTTTTTTATTTTATTTTATTTTATTTTATTTTATTTTATTTTATTTTATTTTATTAACAAGAAAGATGGTTCTCAGAGAAGTTCATTGATTTGTCCAAGGACGCACAATAAATGAGTATGATGGCATCAGAACTTATGATTCACCTCCCAATATTCATTCTTCTGTATCTTCAGCAAACTAGGCTTCATTTTTGACATTGTCCCCACAAAGAAATTTTCTTGTTCATTTTGTTTTTATCTTCTCCAATTGAGGAATTGCTAATAATCAGCTCAAATTAAGAAAATATGGTGAGTTAAGTAGAGTAATCTAGAAACGTATAAAATCCCAAAATAAATGACTGATTCTAAACAATTAAGGAATAATGATATTTCTCTTTAATTCTAGGTGATGCTAACACTAAAAATTAGATAACCAACCTGAAAAAGGAAACATACTCTTTTTATTCTGGGTAAGGTTCCCAGATAAAGTACGGGCCACTAAATTAAATATGAATTTCAGATACAAAGTTGGTATATGTATGTCCAAAATTTTGCATGAAACACACTTATACTAAAAATTATTTGTACCTGAAATTCAAATGTAACTGAGTGTTCTGTATTTATATTTGATAAATGTCAATCCTAAATCTGAGGAACATAAGATGTAGCATGTCATTAATATTCAAGACCACAAAATTTCATCCCAGGGCTTCAAATACTCAAAGCTTTAGATTTGAGCTTGAATTTAACACAGGCAAACCAAGCCATTTCCTAAATTGATGTATTATCTAGAGTGTCTAAAATAGGCCCATAAATCTGATTTGCTTAGGTATATGAGGAATGTTCATTAATAGATACATGTTTATAGAACCCTCTATCCTTTGGATATTTAGGATAAGCATGTGACCCAGGTTTCATAACACCCCTCTTTGAATACTATGGAAATGACCCAATTCTCTTGGCCTACTGACAGGGTAATTATGATATCTTGTCAGGAAAAGATTTTAGACCTGTTTTAAAAAATTGTAAGTGCATTATGAATAATTTCTAATGATAACTGTACTTGATTATAACTCTGGCTGAATTAAAGGATCAGTTAGCTTCTAACATATGCACTGAAGCATGCACGAAATGTCCCCACCTTGAGCACAATGCTTTTAGTTACATTTTTCCCCTTCCTTCTCTTGTAAAACATAGAGAATGAAAGGATCTTTCTGACATTTGTCCCTTAACAAACAAATGACATGTTTACTAAGATCTCTCCTCACTTATAGGAGATGAATTTAGAATCCAGTGCAACAATTCCGCCCATACTAGATGTCTTATTCTGCAGCATTCAGAAGCATTTGTTGCTTCCCAACCAGAACAGAGGCAGTTAATGATGTCCATAATGCTCCATCAACATGACTTAAATTCAAAGATGTTTGCATGTGTAATATTCACACTGGAAAAAAAAGTGATAATTAAGAGTCTGAAGTACAAAAGGGTAATGCACTGTCCTCTTCCTCAGTAGGGAAGTTCATTAGCAGTGGAATCATGTCATTTGCCCATCTGTTCGTAATTGCATTCACCCCAGGAACTAAGTGAAGGAAGTGACATCACATGGTCCTTATATACACAAGTTCATAAATCACATGTATGTTCTTATCTGCATGGATGACTGGAGGAAAAAAAAAAAGCAAAACAGTGACAACAAAACCCCACCAGCAACAATAACAACTAATTGAGCCTTTTTCAAGCTTAGCATAGGCAGATGACCTCATTAGTTTTGTACTCTTGACAAGATATTCTATCTCTAGGAAATGTTGCAGAAAAATAAGATGGCACTGCTGCTTGTGTGTGCCATCAAGGCCATATTGTGGGGGTAATTATCTTTCAACTAGTTGGAGACACACCTCTTGTTTGTATGTCCTAAACATCGGGTGCTTAGCAGCTGCTGTAATATCAATGGGGGAATGAAACAGGCCCTCATTAGATTAGCACTGAGCTTATTGCTGGTGCCAGTCTCATTATTATTGGTGACTAAACTGGCAGATTGTCAGGATGCCTCATGGCGAGATGAGCTTTTGCAGCTCTTTGTTTGTAGTTATTGTAAACAACGAAGTGAAAGCAATCCCTTGGGCATAGTCATGTCTCAGAGGTTTTTCTGTGAGCAGCAATCAGCTTGCAGAGGCAGCATTGGTAAACAACCCCTTATTTTAAGGAATGATATTAATTAAAGCATGGTGTGTGGTTAGGAAAGAGAACTTGTTAATGATTTAATGTCACCTGCTCTGATCAGGCCCACCAGTTGAAAGTCATATATATACTTTTGCCTCAAATGTGCTTTGCCTGTCATGAATACCACTGAAAATATAAGCTTCCAAGTGGTGAAAACCTGTTTTTCATTTTAAATAATCTGCAAATGTGAGACATTACATCATAGTCTTAAATGCAAAGCAGATTTTCTTACTTCCCTTGAAAAATGGTATTGAATCCAAAGCCTGTACTCTACTACACTGCAAAATAGTTAGAATTGCTTAGGTCACCGGAATAAAATTATCATGTATCTAGAACGTGATTCAAAACCATTTGGCACATAGTGCCATTGTATATTTAAAACATAAAGACAGGAATCGAGATTGTAATGTTCACTTGAGTAAATGAGAAAATTTGTCTAATTAAATGAACTGAAGCTCAAAACAATATCTATAACCTTTTTAAATGATTATATAAGGAATGCTTCACCTTACTTTACCAGTATTAATGTATGCACAAAGGTAGAAGACAAATCCTAAGGAATAAACTTATATCTTGCACATTTAAGTGTTCTTATGCCTTCTGGATAACAGCGACCATGGTATATGAATATTTACCCCAAATTTTAATATCTGCATAGCAAAAGTGGTTTCTGAAGCCTCAACCACCCAATTGGTTTATTATTGTTATCATTTTCTAAATGTAAGTTAACTCAATAAGGCGGAATATTTTCTCCAGCAAAATAACTATAATTTTCCCAGGGCCAAATCCGATCTTCTTATGTGTGTGAGGACATTATGTGAATTACTGTCTTCTAGTAAGACATAACTTTTCCAGGAGAATATCTCTGTGACAAAAGGAAGCCATTCAAAAGAGGAGGCTGGGATTTCAACCATTTCCCTAGAGAACAGTAATGAATATGGATTATAATTTGCACAATTTGGCTTTGCCCTTAAATAAAAGAGATAATTGGCAGTTCAAATCATGAATCCATAGAGCTTTGATGATGTTGGAACCTTCCTTGATTTTCTCTGTATTCTCACTGCAGTCAGCGAATACCATATCTAAACTCATTACTATTCATGTTAGAATTATCTTCACAAACTCCCAGAAGCTCATCTACCACAAGCCAATTCTTCAAGACTAGCTATTTCTTCTTAAGTAATGAAACTCTATGACTCTCAGGAACATTCGTAGTGCATGGGGGATTTGTTTGAGAGACAAAGCAAAATCTTTTTTTCTTTTGTGTGGGGTGACAGAAAATTTACTTTACTTGGGATATCAACATGAGAATTCAATCTCTGCTTAATTTTTTACTAAAATTATTTTAAATTATCAAAATATCTTCAAAAATTTTGATTTAAGTTCATTTTGATTTCATTTTGAATTTTAAGTTCCTTTTGTCTCAGTAAAAATAATCATTTTAAAAAATGCATTTTAGGCCCTATGTTAATATCAAATTTTTACAATTACAGAGATACTTCAGTATATTTTTAAGAGTCAATGTTGTTTGGGGAGGTTGAAAAAAATATGTTAAAAATTCCATGACTCAGTTCCATGACAGACAATAAATATTTGTTTTAAACGACTGAGAGAGACCAAGAATAATTTTTTAAATCTATAAAAATGTCACTTGGAAAATTATAAAAGCTTGTAGACCTATGTTAACAAGCAAGAAATGTTCTTTTCATCTAGGAATTTTTTGGTGTCTTTTGAACATACTAATTTTTGGTTACATTTTGGTTGAGTTTTTAGATAAGATAAACATATATATTCATGTATAATATTTATGATTTTCTTAAGCAATCTTTCACTAATTAGCAAAAACTACCATTGGGAATATTTGAACACAAATGACTTTTTCTAAATACCACTAATGATGGAGATATATAGATATTCAAACATTAGTATGATTCTATTTTTTCCCCCAATGTTGGAAAATTTGTATTCTTCAAACCTAATGGAGGAAATCATTTGTACAGAATATTCACATGTGTTCTTTCTAAGGATGTATTAATTATTAGGAATAATTTTTTCAGGTTTAGAGTATTTTCCATGAAATTGTAGTAAATACGGTAATGCCAATTTACTAATCACATAAATTCAACATAATTTATATTCATGAGCTAATGTTATTCTCACTTTAACTCACTATTAGAATATGTATTAGTTTGTCACTTCTTTGTGCATGTGTATGCATGTGTGTATATATGTGTCTGCGTGTGTGTTTTAGAGGGAGAATTTTCCGAATACTTTAAAATTGCATATTTTGTTAAACGTGCAAGTTATAATTGGTGTATTTACCTCTCTACCTTAATTCCTCCAAACTGGAAGTAAAAAGGATTTTAGCCTCTTGACTATACCCCTTTCAATTCCTAAACAAATGAAAACTAAGTCTACAAATACAGTTTGGCCCCAATCTCTGACCAGAGATCATCTAGAATAAGAGTCAACAATTTTTTTCTGGAAAAGGCCACATAGCAAATATTTGCAGTTTTGAGGGCCATCAGATTTCTCAAAACTACTCAATACAGTGATTGTAGCAGGAAAACAGCCATACGCAGTGGATAAACAAATTAAGTGTGGTTGTGTTCCAACAAAATTTTATTTGTGGACACTGAAATTTGAATGTAATATAATTTTCATGTCATAAAATAGTATTCTTTTTTATTATAAAAAACCATTTAAAATATTTGCCAGTTGCCATGGTCCATGCCTGTAATTCCAGCACCTTAGGAGGCCGAGGACGGAGTATCACTTGAGTCCAGGAGTTCGAGACCAGCCAAGGCAATATCATGATCATGAAACCCCGTTTTTACAAAAAATTAAAAAATTAACCAGGCATGCTTGTATATGCCTGTAGTTTCAGCTACTCGGGAAGCTGAGGTGGGAGGATTGCTTGAGCCAGGGTGGTTGAGACTGCAGTAAGCCATGATCATGCCACTGCACTGTAGCCTGGTTGACAGAGTGTATTAGTTTATTTTCACACTGCTATAAAGAATTACCTGGGATTGGGTAATTTATGAAGAAAAAAGATTTAATTGACTCACAGATCTGCATGGCTGGGGAAGCCTCAAGAAACTCACAATCATGGCGGAAGATGAAGGGGAAGCAAGACCTTCTTCACATGGCAGCAGGAGAGACAGAGAGAGAGCACAAGGGGGGAGGTGCCACACTTTAAAACCATCAGCTCTGGTGAGAACTCACTATCACAAGAACAGCAAGGGAGAAATCCACTCCCATGATCCAGTCATTTCCCACCAGGACCCCCCTCCAATAAGTGGGGATTACAATTTGAGATGAGGTTTGGGTGGGGACACACAGCCAAACCATATCACAGAGTCTCAGAAAAAAAAAATACGAAAAATAATTTAAAAATAGTCTTAACTCATGAGCCATCCAAAAACAGGTGTTGAGTGAGATTTGGTCCATGGATCAGAGTTTATTACGTAGAGTACCTAAACGACCTGTATGTAGGGTTGAGGGTAGAGGGTGATTTTGAGCCAAGGGGCCCTACAAGTCTGCAACCTGCAAGTCCCTAAGTCTCATTCAGGTATTTCCAAAATGAGAACTTACTCTGCATGACTTCCAGGCTAGCACTTGTCAGCCTACAGAGCTTGGCAAGATGTTTGGGGGCCAGTAGATCCCAATCTATCTGCTGAGTTTCTACCTTACTCAGACAGGTTCGCCTTATTGGAACTAAGACATGGGCCTAGAAAATAATTACCAGCTCAGCTAGTATCCATTGCTGTTTTACCTGATGTACATACTCTGCATTTTGCAAGAGCCTGGATTTACTCCTACACAGCGTTGATCTCAACACAGATTAGAAAAGCCACTTATAGTTGCTTGCCTACCAGCAAGTTGATGACAGACATAGATGTTAATTTCTCATTGTAATATGTATTTGTCCTAATTTAAATCTACAAATACATGCTTCATTGGCCTGCTGATACAGAAGCATAAAATTTTTAGAATTTTTAGGAAGGATATTAGTGATTTTAGGAAATCTTCACCCATAAGTGTCTCATATTCTATTGATCTTTTATTGAATTGATCTATAATTCATATATTTTATATATATGAATGTATAATTCATATTATATTGATCTCCTAATGGTCTTATATGAGAATGGGTCCTAGACTTATGCACTTTTGGATCAAACATTACTAAATATTACTTCTCCTACTTGTTGGCTATATGACCATGGATATAATATTTTATTTAAAAATTATTTTTCCTCCACAGTAAAGTATAGATATTAAATGTCTCTACATTATAGGAGTATTGTATTCAATGTGATAACATATGTGGTTAGCTATACGTGTTTCTATTCATTTTCTATGTTTGCATTTTTAAGCATATTTAGTGGCTTAACACAATGCACATTTATCATGTCACAGTTTTTACCATTCAAAAGTCAGGCATGGCTTATCTGGGCTTAACTATCCTCTATTTTAGAATGTCACTAGGGTGCAATCTAGGTGTCAGCAGAAGCCTCATTAGATGTTGATGGAGTAAAGGTCCACTTCCAAGCCCCATCAGTTTGTTGGCAAAATCCATTTACTTGTGGCTGCAGAACTGAAGGTTTTAGTTTCTTAAGTAGAGGCTACTCAGCTCTGAGAACTTGCTTACAGTCCCTTGCCATGTGGCTTCTCCAACATGACCACTTACATAACAGCTTACTTCTTCAGAGAAGTTTCTGACTTCAGGAAGGGTCAGTACCTTAAGGGTCTTTTACCAGATTATTTGCTCTAAGCTTTTGGGTACAGAATAATTCCTCCATGTCATTTTAAAACTGCAGACTTGTGTTCTGCTCCGACTTATTCTAATTCAGTCAGTCTAGGATAGGAGCGAGAAGTGTCCATTTTTAACAAGCCCTTTAGGTTTTCTGATGAAAGTTGTCCAAAAATCATATTTTAAAAAACCAGAAATCTGTCAAGTAAAATAAGACTGCTTGAATTATATCCAGGGGTTTGGTCATTTTTGTTATCAAGAAGAATGTGTAACATGAAGTTTGTGTCCATAAATATGCATAGCATAATGAATTCATGATTATCAGAAGATATAGAAATGTATAACTAATGTTAATATTTCTTAATCATAAGCAATATATGACAATTTATACAAAAATCTATTATACTATCTGTCTAAAACGATTAAGAGAAACGACACAAATGGGAAACGGGGTAAAGAATATTGAAAAAGGGAAACTGGGATGCATCCAATAGAATATAATTAAAAATGTATTTCTTGTGCTGTGTAAACTGTTAATAAATTGCCTATGGTCTTACTATAAAGGAGCTTAATATTTAATCAGAGGAAATTAGAGTGTATTTAAAATCACTACTAAGAAACCAAGCAAAGAACTATGTAGCAAGGAAACTATTAGCACTAAATTAAAGATGCATAAACATATTACTAAATATGGGAGTACATTCTGCATCTGATTATTCAGAGACATATTCATAGTTATTATTATGTGCTCTGTGATCTGAGTTACATAAATGGCTATGATCCAGTTAGAGTCGATTTTATAATTAAGCAAGCAGTCTGATATATTTTAAAGCAGTCAAACTTTAGAAAGATATAAATGCATTTTAAAATTGAACTGTATTTTTTTGTCACCCATGTGATGAAATACTTAATATCTTCTTCAGGACACTCATATGTAATATGGTGGTAATATGCACTGTGGCTTTTGTGAGAAACAGTTGAGATAATTGTGTATTTATGGCTCATAAAAAGCATATAATAAATATTGGCCTCTTTACCCATTTTTCTCTTCCTTGAGCATTGCTTAGGAAGAAAAAGTAATCCTGCCATACTCTCACATATGATTTTCTTACCCAGAATAGAAATATTCTAGCTTTGCTTCTATTTCTTTTTATTATTTAGTTATTTTATAAAATGCAGAGGTTTTTCATGGATATTTCCATTCATGAGAACAATGTGATTCTTGCATATGTGACATTCCAATAATTTCAAATATGGCACTGAGAATTTCAGTTAATAGAGCATATTTTATACAAGATCAGAACCCTAGATCTGTACAGAGTTTCATTAATTCAAACTGAATCTGGGAATAATTGAGCATGGGGATACCAGAGATACCTTTTATCTTGGTTAGGACTATGCACATAATGGACAGATTAAACTCTTGTCTCAGCAGTATTTGTGCTTCAAGATTGTCACAATTAATTTTTTCTTAAAAATTTAGAAATTATTGGACCTGACTCCTAAGGATTGTCTCTCTTTTAGCCAGATGATATATGATTTGGGGTCACTTAATCAACAGGGTATCAGTTGACTGCTAGCCCCCCTTAGATCTTGAGTCCCCAAGTCTTGTGTCCTTGCCTTATTCCAAAATATTCTTGAAACTGAGTTTCTACCACATACCTTCGATTCATTGAAATGAGATCCACATATCCTGTGGCACTTCTCCAGTTTCTGGACCTTTTGTTGTGCATCCTCTTCTTCTCAGTGCCAGAGTTTCTGACTTCACTCCCATTCTCCAAATGGCCTCTCGTTACTTCAGTCCAGTATCTAAGCCCTATTGTCAGACTTCACTAATGTTCATCTTTCTTCTACTTTGATTTCCAAGGATTGCTAATCCCTCACATTCTTAGATAGAAAGTCTGATCCTTGGTTTGAAACACTTGCTTATGATACTTGATTCTAACAAGGCTTAATCTTAAGGAAAGAATTCTGTTTTGTACCTTTCTTTATATCCTTTTATCCATATCACATCCTTAGTTGTGACGAAAAGGTCTCTAGGGTTCTCTTCTTGGCTTTTCTAAACAGGCTTGATCAAATTTACTTTAATGTGACCAAACCTATCATTCTAAAAGGCAAATACACTATCCCAGATAGACAGCTATAACTCCCATTTTGTGTACTTCCTAGGGAATAAAGTATCTGCGAACAACATATAACAAAAAGTATAAGAATAAACTGTAAAACAAAACAAGACTCAATGCATACATTCACACTTTTGTTATTCTTCCAATAATTGCATAATATTTCACACTCCTAAATAGGAAATTTATCTGAAATGTAACATATTGCTGGGAGAAATATATACGAGAAACACATCTATTATGGTCACATTAATATCTGCAGCCTGAAATCATTGGAAATGTTTATATAGAAACATGCAAAATCTTAGTTTCTTCTAAGACTGCCTTTTGCCTTTATTCATCTACTCTCACACAGTGACAATGTAAACTTCTTTTTGTCATTTTTGTTTTATTCACCCCAAATATGCCATTAATGTTGCGCCTAAATGATGGTACTTCATGATATATTTATTTGGTACAGTTTCTTGCACTTTAAAATTTAATTTAAACCATAATGCTGACATATTTTGCATTCTATATTTAATAACTGGAATCTTGGGAGCTGTGAAAAATTAATCTGTCTCAGAAGTTAAGAATAACCATGGTTGAAACTATGTCCTTCTGTTCCCAGCAGTATCATGACCTGACTAAACATTTCACATTATAAGGTACATTTGATAATTTCTTTTCACTGGTTCAATGAAGATGAATAGTAAAGGATGTTTCTTGAAGTTAGACATGATTTTGAATCACTATTCCTTCTTTATTAATTGAATAGTTTTAGTTAACCGATAGATGAAGAATTAACCTGTTACATATGTAAGACTCAATTCCTCATCTATAAATTACAGGTATAAAAATAAAAAAAAATAGGCCGGGTGCAGTGGCTCACGCCTGTAGTCCCAACACTTTGGGAGGCCGAGGTGGGTGGATCACCTGAAGTCAGGAGCTCGAGACCAGCCTGGTCAACAGGGTGAAACCCTGTCTCTACTAAAAATACAAAAATCAGCTGGGCGTGGCAGCGGGTGCCTGTAATCTCAGCTACTCAGGAGGATGAGGCAGGAAAATTGCTAGAACCCGGGAGGCAGAGGTTGCAGTGAGCCAAGATCACGCCATTGCACTCCAGCCCGGGCTACAACAGCGAGACTCCATCTCAAAAATAATAATAATAAATAAATAAATAAACAAAAACCCTTATAGGGTAATTGTGTAAAACACTTATCCATAGAAACTTTATTCATAAAAGCTCCAAACTGGAGACAACTCAAAATGACTATCTGTGAATGTAAGACAAAACCAAACCGAATTGTAGTATATCCTCACATTTAGGACACTACTCAGAAATAGAATCAAATAACTGTTGATACAGGCTACAACATGGATGAATATCAGAATAATGATCTAGAATTGAAGTTAGACCCCCAAAAGAGTACTTACTGCATAATTCTATTTACTTAAAATTCCATGAAATACAAACAAATCTGTATTGACAGAAAACAGATCAATACTTGCAGAAAGAATCTAGGAAAGAGATGCAAGAAAGAATTACACAATGACAGCAGAAACTTGTGGTGAGATGAATTTGCTCAATATCTTGATTATAGTGACTGTTTCAGGGTATAAACAAATGTCACAATTTATTAAATTGTATGATTTAAATCGGTGTGGCTTATTGCATGTCACTTCAATAAGATTGTTAAAAATGATAAGGGGGAATTTCTCTCTTTTTCTGTTCTCTGAAGCATTTTGTGTACAATTCAGAAGAAATATCTTAAAGGTCTAGTAATGCTAACCTGAAACACATCTATCTTGTTCAGAAATCTTTGAGGTAAGGAGAAGAAGGAAGTGGGCATTTGGATTAGCAATTCATTTATTTTCAGGGATGTTGATTTATTATTCTATTTCAGCATTGGTTCAATTTTGCATGCAATATTTTTATGGATAAATACTAATTTCCTATGTGTTAAAATTATTGCCTTATATTTTTCAAACAGATGGACTAATATTTTAAGTAATATATTTTTGAAAAAATTGCTTATATAATATTACTTAGAAGACAGCTTTAACTCTGAGTCATTCTTTTATGGAAAGCATGGGACATCTTTCTTCCTTTCTTTTGGAGTTATGCGTCAAAGGGAAATAAAATATACAGAATTCAGTTGAGTGCTCTGTAAATGTAAAGAAAAAAATGTTTTTCCTTGGTTTGAAGGAGAATTAAGCCTACAGTATTTCAGATCTTAGTCTTAATAAGGACTGTCGTGGGTGGAAGAACTATTATAAGAAAGCTGTAGTGGAACAGCTCAAGTTAATATATATACTCTAAGGAGAAGAAATCTCTAGGGTTATGATTTTTGTGTTGTACAAGTATTCTAGAAAATTTCAAGAGCTGAATTGAGTTATAATTGATTTTACTCTGTTTACTACATTATTTCTTTCTCCTGGTAAAAGCTTAATGAATACAATCCATGATACAAAAAAAGAGAGAAAAAAAATCTTGTGATCAAAAGGTCATCCCAGCTAATCAAAAAATAAAACACTACTTTAAATAGATGTACTTCTGAACTTGGAAATAAGATAAATCTGGCATATAACATGTTAGGACATACCAAGTAATAAGAATTGACATATACACTACAAAAATATAGAGTACATTTCTCTTCAGTGAACATTTGAGCAAATGTAAATTTCGATTAACATGCTTCAAATAAATTTATTTACTTTATCTACTGATACTTAGAGAAACATTACACAATGAATCACCTTGACATTAAAGCTGATCCACAGTATGATCCTACCCTACAATTTTAACTTTATTCCTTACTCCTTTCCAACCAATGCTCCAGCCAAACTGTAAATATTTCACAAATGTATTGTGCTTTCCTACTTCTGAACTTTTTCTTATCATATTCTTTACTTTGTTGTCTTTTCTCACATTAACACTCTGAAATCTTTCTTTCAACATTCAGATAACATACCATCTCCTTTATTTTATCACTTTAGACTAAAAACTTTTATCATGTTTTTCATAGCATTTATCATATTCTTCCTAGTATTATGATCACTATGGACTAAGTTTGTCTCTCAATTAGAAAGTAAGCTGGTTGGGATAATGGCTATCAATGCTATTTCTGTTCCCTATTTGCTGTCACAATACCTTCTCTTGATCAAAATACAGATTAAATATGTATGGAACTGGAATTAATACCTATGAACTTGTGTAAGATAATGTATGCAAGCTGTAAAATGCCTCTTAAGATTTAGTTGATATAATCAGCAATGTAATTGTATGTTGTATAATAGGATTACAATTATATACTTATATATATGTGTGTATATGTATTTATATCAAATATATACCTTAATCCCTCAGTTTTTGTGGGAGATTGATTTTAGGACTCCTTGTAGGTACCCAGATTCTCAGATGCTGAAGTCCCTGATATGAAAATGGTATGATATTTGCATATAACCTGTGGACAATCTCATGTATACTTTAAGTCTTCTATAGATTACATGTAACTAATACAATGCTAATGCTATGTTTAGTTGTTGAATCCACAGATGCAGAACTCATGAATACAGAAGATCAACTATATATATGTGTGTGTTTGTGTGTGTGTGTGTGTGTGTGTATACATATATATATGAGATACGTAATTATCTAAGAAAGCATGTTAAAATATGGTAGGAGGCAGTGTAAACATTGCAGGCGAGACTTGAAGTCCTGTAGTAATGCCATCAAAGTTTGAATCTTCTGTAAATATAGCATATATCACACAGAATGCTGCATTTTTGGTGTGATCTACTGATCCCCAAGTTGTCTCATTTCTTAGAGATTTTTCTTCCTTTCTTTTTCTTTTGCTGTAGCTCACTATCAACTGGTGCCACAACACTCCTCCTTTAGATTTTTATTAGTTACAACATAACAGTAAATGATACTCCTAATAATTCAGTTTATCATTTTCTGGAATTCCTCTTTTCTACTGAGCTCTTCCCACACCCTACCTCAAACACTCATGCTATAATCATATCTGAGACAGGTACTCAAAGCTAGAATCCATCTAACCTCCTAGAAGACTTCTGGAATTTCTAGATTTTCAGATTACATTTTCTGGTACCCTGACCTGAACAATAATTTAATTCCACTGGGAAGGCAACTTCAAAGTTACACAAGCACAGTAGTGTATCAGTCCATTCTCATGCTGATATAAAGACAACTGAGACTGGGTAATTTATAAAGAAAAGTAGTTTAATTGATTCACAATTCTGCATGTCTGGGGAGGCCTCAGGAGACTTATAATCTTGGCAGAAGGTGAAGAGTCATGGCTTATGTGATAGCAGTTAAGAGGGAGTGAGCAAGAGCCCTATAAAACCATCAGATCTTGTGAGACTTACTGTTATGAGAACAGCAAGGGGGAAAATGCCCCAATGATCCAATCACTTCCCACCTGCTCCCTCCCTTGAAAAGTGGGGATTATGAAAATTACATTGTAGATGAGATTTGGATGGAGACACAGAGTCAAACTATAAAATTATGCACCTGGCCCCTGCCAAATCTCATGTCCTCACATTTTGAAACAAAATCATGCATTCCCAACAGTCCCCTAAAGTCTTAACTCATTTCAGCATTAACTCAAAAGTCTGACATCCAAAGTCTCATCTGAGACAAGACAAGTCCCTTCTGGCTATGAGCCTGTAAAATCAAAAGCAAGTTAGTTACTTCCAAGATATAACAGAGGTATAGGTATCAGTTAAATACACCCATTCCAAATAAGAGAGATTGGCCAAAACAAAGAGGATTCAGGCCCCATGCAAGTCCAAAATCCAGTGGGGAAGTCAAATCTTAAAGCTCCAAAATGATCTCCTTTGACTCTACGTCTCACATCCACATCACAATGATGTAAGAAGTGGTTTCTTATGGTCTTGGGCAGCTCCACCCCTGTGACTTTACAGGATACAGCCTTCCTCCTGCTGCTTTCACAGGCTAATGTTGAGTGTCTGTAGCTTTTCTAGGGACACAGTTCGAGCAGTTGGTGGATCTACAATTCTGCAGTCTGGAAGACGGTGGACCTCTTCTTACAGCTCCATTAAGCAGTGCCCCACTGGGAACTCTTGGTGGGAGCTCTGACCCCACATATCCCTTCTGCACTGCCCTAGCAGATGTATTCAATGAGGGCTCCGCCCCAGCAGCAGAATTTTGCCTGGACATCCAGGCATTTCCATTCAACCTCTGAAATCTAGGCTGAGCTTTCCAAACCTCAATTCTTGACTTCTGGGCACCCACAGGCCCAACACTATGTGTAAGCCACCAAGGCTTGGGGCCTGCACCCTCTGAAGCAATGTTTAGATAAAAAATTAAAAAAAATACTTTTTATTATAAATAGTTTTTCTAAAATTATTTATCTTTATTTGAGCAAAGTCAATTATGATGTTGATTCAATCAAGACTTTTTACATAGTTTTTCTCCTGACAGTGTTGTAAAAAACTAAAATGTAAAATGCACTTGCACTTAAAGTACGTAAAATTGGAGGGCTGGACACAGTGTTTCATGTCTGTAATCCTGGTATTTTGGGAGTCCAAGAGAGAGGGATCACTTTAGCCCAGGATTTCAAGACCAGTCAGAGCAACACAGTGAGATCCCATATCTACAAAAAATTAAAAAATAGCTGAGCCTGGTGGTGCACAACTATAGTCCCAAATACTTGGGAGGGTGAGGTAGTAGGATCACTTGAGCCCAGAAGGTCAAGGCTGCAATAAGCCATGATTGTTCTGCTCGCACCCTAGCCTGAGCAACATAGAGACCCTGCCTCAAAGTATAAAATAAAATAAAGTACATAAAATTGGAAATATTTTACTAAAAATATAAACAATATAAAAATTAAAAATCAACATAGCTTTTAACGTAGTATTTTTCTAATACATTTTAAATTATTAATTTATTTAGTAAAACAAAGTTTCTTCATCATGCCTTTTCCATACACTGGCCAATTATTCTGCAGTATCTTACAAGAAAAATTCCAGGGTCTTGCCTGTACTTAACTATATCCTATTCATCCCCCTTTGTCCATTCTCTCATAACTTTTCTCTATTATGGTTTTCAAATCTACCCTACAACTGAAACTGTCAGAGTCACCAATGAGCTCCATGTAGCGCAATACAATGGCTCTTGCTTGGTCTTTATATTATTCACTATGTTGATGACATTTGAAATATTGACCACATCTCACTCTTTGATCTATTTTTCTCTTGACTTCCAGGATGCCCTACTATCTTGTTTTGCTGTAAGCTTTTTGCTGGTCCCTTTTGGTGGAAAAACAAATTTTAAGTTACACTGCTAACTCTAGATGTGGAAATATTTTATATATTAATATAATTCATTTCTTAATTATATTTTATTTCTAGCATATCAACAACTGGTTCATAAGGTTTTACACACACATAAGAAATCTACACAGATTTTTTAAAAGGTTCATTAAGTTCATTAAAAATAAGTGTTTACACTTTTATCTTAATACATATAAAAGTAATAAACTGAATTGATGAGAATATTTGTTATGTACACTCATTAATGTTTATTTATTGAGAACTTGTAATGTCTTAATTGAAATTATACAAAATGGATTTATATCACTGGGATTTAAAATGCCTTAAACACAGTAATGAGATTATTTTATTTTTCAGGATTTTAGGAAATGCATCATAATTTGTTTACCATAAATGACACCAGGTAATATTTTCTCTATACTTTGCTAATCAGTTGATTAGAATTGATTGCATAAAACAGCTTGCTTTACTATAAAAACTTTAGCATTTTATTGGAAAAGGATAATTTAATTTGCTTATTTAAGACTCTCCTATGAGACATATACCTACTCATAGATGAAAAGGCATATATTCTGAAATAAGATGATTCTGGATTCAAATATGAGTTCCACCACTGATTAATTAAGGGTCTTTGACAAATTTCTAAATTTTACAAAACTTTTATCTGAAGCAAAGAGGGCTGTAATACCTATTATACAATACTGTTATGAGCATAAAACCTAGCAGAATGAAAAGAGCACAGTACTTGACTTGTGGTGATCAACTACATGAGAAAAGAACATGGAAACACTCACACAATACACACAGTGCAATCCCCTACTTTAATATACATGGATAGGACTGAAGGATCTAAAATATTCAATAGATGACATAACTTACCCAGTATTTTCTTTAAACCTCTTCTAGAATAGAATGAGAAAGGAAATGAAAAGAAAAATTGTCTTAATTCATGATCTATGATATTTTTTCTGCAGGAAATAAACTGATTTATCAATTTCAGTTTAATGCCTATTTTTTCCATGTATGTGTAAAGTTTTTTTCGACACAATTCTGAAGCAAAATAAAATACAAATGGAGTGGATTGTGTGTTGCATGTGTTTGTGAGGAGCAGAAAGAGACAGATAAATAAACACCTATCTTTGGAAATTCAGGACATATATACATTTTAGCCACATGTATTCTAAAATAGAATGATTTTGTCAATAGATTTCTTTTAATATTTAGTTCTTCTGGATTCACATTTCCCATTATTTTCACATATCTTTTAACTAAACTATTTTCTTCTATCTGATATCATTTGATTATAATGTCTGTAACTACTACTGATAGCATTGATATGGAGTTATATCATTATAAGGCCTCTAGACATTAACCTCATAGCGTGCTGAGTAAAATTAACTTATGATTGTCTTTCTTTCCTTTTTATCTGTCAATTGAGTTTCTTTATGAGATTTTTTTATGGTGAATATTTCTGTTCTCATTTGTAGAAACAGAATCAATACAGAGTCACTGTGGAAAACTATATAACTTGGGTACCACAGTCTGAAGAACAAGTAATTTTTCTGGCATTATTGAGTATTCCACACAGTTCAAATAACCACATCATTGAAATGTGACTGTCTTTTAAAAAAATGTAAATGTGTAATGGCTTATATTTGTTCTGCTGCTATGACAGATTACCACACATTTAGTGACTTAAGACAATCGACATTCATTTTTCTCATAGCTCTGTAGGTCAGAAGTTGAGATGCATTCAGCTAGTTTCTCTGTTTTGGGTCTCACAAGGCCAAAATCAGTGTCAGCTGGGCGGGGCTCTTACCTAAAGGCTCTGGGAGAGTCTGCTTCCAAGCTCCTTAGGTTGTTGGCAGTATTCATTTTCTTGGAGTTGCAGGGCTGAGGTCCTGCTGTCCACCAGGAGCCTTTGTCAGCAAATTAATGCCACTTGTGTTCTTCATCATGCTGTCCCTGCATCTTCAAACCAGCAAGTCTTTCTCGTGGTTTGAATCTCTCTGAATTCTAATGCCATTCCTCTCTTATAACAGCCAGGGAATGTTCTCTCCTTTTTAGGGCTTATGTGGTTATATGGTGCCCACAGAGCAATCCAGGATAATCTCCCTATTTAAGGTTCATAAACTTAATTATATTTGCACATCTCTTTTGTCATGTAACCTAATATATTCACAGATTCAAGGGATCATGGTGAGGACAGTTTGGGGAAGGCATTCAGTTTACCACATGACTTGTTAAACATCCTTCAAAATTGACAGAAGTGTCCATATATTCCTGATATTTTAAATAATGTTCCATAAAACACATATATATTTAATGACAAAATGTATTTTAATGAAAGTGAATAAATGGTGTAGTGAATGAGCCTAGACCATTCTCCAGCATCATTCTTTTTGTCAAGTTTTGTTCTTTCGTCTTGATCTTTAAATGCCAAAACAAAAGTAAAAAGCATTGAACATGAAACATATAGGAACCTTTCTTAGTTCCTATCATGAGAGACATAAGAACTGAATGCAAGTCAAAAACAACATCCCCGTATACTTAGATTCTCATAGCACATTTGACTCAAAAAATATATGGTTCTCAAGAATTAGAGAAGTATGTAAGCTATTTAATTCAAATTTGGAGATTTATATGTCATTTTCCTGGAAATGTCAAATTTTTCTAAAATTTTCTACATGACGAGTTAGAGTTATTAAGGTAATTTATTTCTGCTTGATTACAAGGTAAGATGTTAATGTATGCTACTGCAGAGTGTGAAATTATTTCCTTAAACTTTAAATTACAAATGTTGCTGTGCATTTGTAGTTCTGTATCAGTGCTTTTTCTTTGTTCTCATCCTTCATGTCTGTTTTTCAGTTATGACTCTTCATTGCTGGCTATTGTTAGAATGCATGCTTCTAGCAAAAAGCCAGCTACCTCTACTTTTCTAAGTTGTTTCATCTGCTGTAATTATAAACTCAATCCTGAAAAAGAAAAAGAAGTATGAGCGATGTTTTAAATGTAAGTCAGTAAAATTCATAAACTAAGGACTCTTCTAAAAGTCAAGGTCTTTGTGCCAGACATTTCAGTTCTGAGTTCATTGGTGTGTTAAAAGCTGAGGCTTCTGGAGTATTTATAATATGGAGAATTCTTTCAGTATAATTTTCACTAAAACTTCAGCAGAGAAAGCTTATGATAACTCATTTTCATTTCATATTTCTGTTATTTCAAAAACTGAATACCAACATTACTACATGATGAAAAATATTGTCTATTTCCCATAATTTTTAGCATTATTCAAAAATACCGATAGGTTCTATGTGCCAAATATTCTGTTTTCTGTTAATATTTTGGCAGCAGTACCAAGTTTGACACTAGAACATTTTAACTTGGAATCATAATTGTGTTTATGTATTCATGGGCTTAAAATTATGCAGAATACTTTAGATAAACCATATCTTAGCACAATTTCATTAAATTTTGTTCTAAAAGCATAATTCACATGATTTTCTCTAAATTACTAGCAGGAACCACTTTCCTTGTCTACTCTTTTTTATATATATAAACTTCTTCATGAACCTGTACTCAATTACTTTTTAAATCTTTGCTGAATGTAAATTATATAAAATGCATGAAAACATGTGTCTTTTTTTCCAAAAAGCTGCAGGCAGTGTCTGAAACAGACTGAATTCACTGAGTTTAATAAAAGACATGAAAAAAATAGTGCAACAATTCTATCCATGATGCCAATTTACTGTTTCTAACAAGCTTTTTTTTTGTAATGTTATATGAATATCAAGTGAGTCTTGCTTTATTTAAATAAAATTAGGAGAAGACAAATGAATATATAACATCTTTGAAAAAAAATGAAATACTTATTAGAAGACCAAATAGAAGACCGTGATTCAGCAAAATAAACATAATTCTAAGTATACACACATAATTCTAGGTGCACATACTCACGTGTGCAAGAAGTGTTAAATTTTCTTTCTTTCTCTCTCTCTCTCTTATTTCTTTCGAGACAGGGTCTCACTCTATCCCCAGGTATGAGCAGCTCACTTCAACCTCAAGCTCCGGGGTTCAAGGGATCCTCCTGTCTCAGCCTTCCAAGTAGCTGGGACTATAACTTGTGTTAGCATGCTTGGCTTATTTTTAATTTTTTTGTAGAGACAGGGTCTCTCTTTGTTGTCCAGGCTAGTTTGAACCCCTGGCCTCAAGTAATCTTCCCCACTCTACCTCCCAAAGTGTTGAGATTACAGGAGTAAGCCACTGTGCCTGGCCCATTATATTTCAAAAATAGTATTCAACTTGAATTAAAGACTCTATTTTCCCATTAGTTTGGCAGGAATGTCCCACACTACCCAAGAGTTTGATGTACTGAGTGGGCAAGTCTCCAAATCAAAGGAGGGCATTCCAGGAGGCTTGGTCTTTGGCCCAGGTGGGTAACTGCAAATAGGCATGTTAACCTAACTCAGATTGGCCCAGGAAGGCAGGAAAGGCTTAGCCTTTGTAATCTTTTCCCTGATTGGAAGTCTTGGTGCCCAAGAGCCTGTCTTCCTATTTGATAGTGTTATCTAATCATTCTCGTACGAAATCTTGTCTCCAATTCCAGTGATCAGGCAGGGAATGGAGCATGGATCACAGTCTTTATTTAATTTGAAACCAAAACTTCCTTGCTGGTTTTGTGGAAATCTCAATTACTGCTTTAAAACCACAACACCAAAGTCACTAATCTACCTGTATGTCTTTTTCTTAGCCAACTCTGCCCCATAAATCTCACGTATCTAAAACAAAAGCCAGAAGGGGGGTTGTCCTCTGGAAACTTCTACTTTCAACTAACTTAATGGGGAGGGGGGTGGTTAAATATCAAGAAAAAACACAAATTAATTGCTTGGAATATTATCGTGACACAATTTTTTGATTTGGCTCTTTACATGTAGCCTGTATAAGTTTAGTTTCTATGATTTATGTATTTATATTTCGTTCTCTCTGAAAGGAATTATGAAAGCATACATTGTTTCTAAAAGATATTCTTACACTAAAACATAGTCTGGAAAGCTTTCACATTTTCAAATGTGCAAACTAATAAAGAAGCACACAGGAGAATTTAAATTTATGAGAGTAAAATTGAATCTAAAATTTGAACACCAATCCTAATTTTTGTTACATTACCTTTTTCTTTTACTAAAATAGAAACAATAATTCAAATAAAAGTTTTACCAAATGAAATAGAAATGTAATACAGGGGATAAAGAGATAAAGACTACTATGAGGGAACAAAAAGCATTGTGTTTCTGTCTGGCTCTTACATCACACAGAACCAAAAGAAAAGTTCACAAACCAGAAGCTTATGAATAAACATTTTTCATAATCTAATTCTAATTATATTACTCACTCTTTGGATATCTCTGATTAGAGATAAGATTTCTCAGTGTCAAACTCAGCTTTCCTCAGTGTCAAATTATAACCTCATCCTGGAAAATGAGCATTCCCGTCTCACACTCCTAGAACTTGAGATAACTAGTTGTCCCTTTCTCTGTGGTAGTAATAAATGAGCATACTAAACATGTTTATTCTGTTAGAAATGATAGCAAAAATGATGTGCAGCTTTCATTCAAAATATTATTTCTTCTGTAGTATATAGAAAAAAGTGTAAAATCACAAATGTTATTATGGGGTCCAAATTGTACCTTCAATTTTACTCCCCAAAATCCCCAGTTACTTCCTTATAAGCTTTTTATGCTTTGTAACAAAGCAACTTGCTTCATTCTTAAAAACAAAGTTTTGTTCTAAAATATTTAATACCATACATAATACTCATGTATTCTTCTAATAATCATAATCATTTTCATCATCATCATACACCAGTGGACCTACCAGCAAGCTTGTGAAATGTAATTTCAAAGACTTGTGTGTCCCTTTCTTCAGTGGTAGCCATCTGCCTTGCTGTGATGAGTAACAACTATCTCAGTTGTCATGTTTGTTATCCCTTTGCATTATCTTTCTTGTATTAATTGTGAAGAATAAAACATGCATATAACAATATAAAGCATAAATGCAAATTTTATCAATGTTGGAAAGGAAGCATTCATGTACCCCAATTAGAGTCCAGTGTGCTCTTGCCTGATAGCATTCTCCTCCCCAGCTCCCAGAGACAACCATTATAAAGGCAATTTGGGGGCTACACCAGGTAAGGGTGTGCAGTAGGAGCAAACCTCCAACGAACATATGGTTCAGATTTTGAGACTGATGATCCCATATGGCAAAAAGAGGAGTTTATTACTCATACTGAGGCTTTCCTGGGAGAGCAGAGGAGGCTCTCAAACAGGTCTGCAAAGTTAGAGAGAGAAAGGACAAGTGACTGCTTTGTCTTTTACTGTAGTTAGGTGATGGGGCTAGGATGAGGTTCCTCACACTGTACAGAGCTTCAGCCTTGTGTGGTTGGAACTTCTCTGGCACTAAGGGAGTGAGCACGTGAACTTTATTATAGGCTTGCTCAGATACAGGGCAAGATGGAAAGACAGAGAGGCGGGAGTTTCAATGCTGTCAGCAATCAAACCTGAAAAATGGAATCGGGCTTTATTACAAAGGTTTGTGTTATCATTATTTTCTTGTATTTCTTTATAGTTTTATTAAATGATTATCCTCTGTTAAAAATTAAATGTGCACATTTATGTAGATTGGCTTCTTTTGCTCAATGTTATCATTGAAAAATATATTAGACATCTTGCCTGTTTTTCATTTTAGTGACTGTATGTTAATGTATATTTGAATATGCCATGCTTTTTCACTTTTTTCAGTTTTGACTCTTTCAAACAATGCAGCCATTTAAAAAGATTGTAAATTTTATCCTCTATACAAATACATGATTTTTTTTCTGTGTGTATGTATATACATACAGGGTGGACATACATATATATGTAGACACTACATATATAGCTTTCTTTTTGTGTGTTGTTTAATAAATCCTTACTATGTGTTCATTAACATTTGGTCTTATTTTAATGTGTATATTATATTAGGGTTCTTTAGAGGGGCAAAACTAATAGGACAGATGTATATATGAAAGAGAATTTATTAAGGAGTATTCATTCACATGATCACAAAGTGAAGTCCCACAATAAGCTGTCTGCAAGTTGTGGAGCAAGAAAGCCAGCTCGAGTCCCAAAACCTCAAAAGTAGGGAAGGAAGCTGACAGCGCAGCCTTCAGTCTGTGGTTGAAGGCCTGAGAGCCCCTGGCAAATCACTGGTGTATGTCCAAGGGTCCAGAAGCTGAAGAACTTGGAGTTCCATATTCAGGGTCAGGAAGCATCCAGCACAAGAGAAAGATGATGATCGGAAGACTCGGCAAGTCGGCTTTAACCTAGCCGCACTGGCAGTTGATTCGAGGGTGCCCACCCACACTGAGGGTGGGTCTGCCTCTCCCAGTCCACTGACTCCAATATTTATCTCCTTTGGCAACACCCTCACAGACACACCCAGCAACAATACTTTGCATCCTTCAATCCAATCAGGTTGACACTTAATATTAACCATCACATATACCATTGATTGCTTTGCCTTTTACATTTGAATCTGTACTTCTGTGATTTTGTGTGTGATGTATAGTAAAGGACTTGGTCTTTTCTTTTTCCAATATGTAGCCATTTTTTTTTCCACATTAGTAGCCATTTTCTTCCCAGCAACATTCATTGAAAGCAGTGTCTTTCTCCCCATTCATATTCAGTCTCATTTTGTGTTCTTATATCTTTTTATATTCCATTCATGTATTTGTCTATTCCTGTACCTGTATAAACCATCTTAATTATTATACATATTTAGCAAATATTGGCACCCACTAGAGTAAACTTTTTCCATTTTCTTCTCCTTTGAGCCTGTCAGCAGTTCTTGGAGGTTTACATTTCTTAACTTTCAAAGCAGCTTTATAAGAATGACCATCACATATACCTATTTGTTAGAATTTTAACTGGATTTATATTGACTCTACAAAGGCCTTGGAGAGAATTCACGTACATAAACACACACACACACACAAAACTGTTTCTTCAATACACACACACACACACACACACACACATATATATATATGCATTATGGTCTAAATGTTTTTGTTACCTCAAAATTCATATGTTGAAATTCTAATCCCCAAGGTGATGGTAGTAGAATGTAGGGCTTTGGGGCAGTGATTAGACTATGAGGCCAGAATACTCCTGAGTGAGATTAACGTTTTTATGAAAGAAGACCCAGAGAGGCCCTCATCCCTACCACCATAAGAGGACATGTGAGCAAAGTCACCATGTATGAGGAACTAGGCCCTCAGCAGACACTGAATCCACTGGTGCCTTGAGCTTGGACTTCTTAGCCTCCAGATCTGTTAAGAAGTAAATTTCTGCCAGGTGCAGTGGCTCTCGCCTGTAATCCCAGCACTTTGGGAGGTTGAGGTGGGGGGATCACCTGAGGTCAGGAGTTTGAGACCAGCCTGGCCAACATGGTGAAACCCCATCTCTACTAAAAATACACACACACACACACACACACACACACACACACACAAATTAGCCAGGCATGGTGGTGCACTTCTGTAATCCAAGCTACTCAGGAGGCTGAGGGAGGAGAATTGCTTGGACCCAGGAGGTGGAGGTTGCACTGAGCTGAGATGGCACCCACTGCACTCCAGCCTGGGTGACAGAGCCAGACCCCATCTCGTGAAAAACAAACAAACAAAAAAGAAGTACATTTCTGTTGTTTACAAGCCATCTAGTTTATGGTGTTTTGTTAGACAAACTACCTTTATTTTCATCTTTTATTCCCTATAAGTATTGTTGTTGATTTATTAGAATGTCTAATATTCTCGGTATAATACTGAACAAGCATAGTTTGTCTGTCTTCTGCTCAGCTCAGCTCATGATATCTGTCCATATCATTGTGTATATCACTAAGTAATAGGCATCTTTGTTTTGTTTCTGTTTTAAGAATTTATCAATTGGGATAAATTAGTAACACTACTAATTGTTGCTTTTAACATTCTATAACCTTTCTGATTTTTTATGTTTTTCAGTTCCCACGGTATTTTTCTTAATTTTTCCATTATTGTAGCAAACTTGTTCTCTTTTTAGGTCCTTCAGCTTGTGCTTTATCTAGTTTGAGGTTATGTTATTAAGAGTATATGAGCCAGGAACAGTGGCTAATGGCTGTAATCCCAGCACTTTGGGAGGCCAAGCTGGGAGGATCACTTGACCCCAGGAGTTCATGACCAAGTCTGGCAAAATAGCAAGACTCCATCTCTACAAAAAGTCAAAAAATTAGCCAGGCGCGATTGCACATGCCTGTAGTTCCAGCTACTTGGGAGGATAAGGTGGGAGGATCACTTGAGGCTGGGAGGTCAAAACTGCAGTCAACCGTGGTCATGCCACTGACTTCAATCTGGGCAACAGAGCAAGAGCCTATCTGAAAACAAAAAAGGAGGTTATAAGTCTATATTTCTCCCTGATAGACTGAAAAAAATCTTATTACAAAGGGCTTTTTTAATCAATAATGATTTGTGATTTTAAGTATAATTACAATCGATTTATTTAGATTAGTATTTACTTACATATCTTCCTCCATCATCTACTTTAATGTTATTGCTAATCTTATATTTTATAGTGTCTCTTGCTGAAATAATATCATTGGCATTTGTTCTGCTTTCTTTTGCCTTTCAATTGGATTAGTTAATAACTTCATATTTGTTGAACTTATTGATAATCTTTGAATTTAAGTTTCAAAAATTAGTCTGCTTTTTCTATTTGCTTCTGTACTCTTTTTTCCTTTTACTCTTTTTTGTTGTAATATTTTGAATTAAGTGTATACTATTTAATCATTCCTCTTTTTTTCTATCAGTAATATACTCTATTTCAGTTATTTTATTGGTTAGCCTAGAACTTATAACTTCTGACATCAAGTGATAAAAAAGCTATTGCTCAGTCACCGTACCAAAGAAGGCATATGGGGTAAATAAGCACTTGAAGATACTCAACATCATTGTCATTAGAAAATTTAAAATTAAAACAATGAGATATCACTACCTACCTATTAGAATGGCCAAAATTCAAAACACTCAAAAGACCAAATGCTGCTGAAGATGTGAAGCAACAGGATATCTCCTTCCTTGCTAGTGGGATTGAAAAATGGCACAGCTACTTTGGGAAACAGTTTGCAGTTTCTTACAAAACTAAACATACTTTTATTATATAATCAAGCAATCGTTCTCCTCAGTATTAACCCAAATGAATTGCATATTATGTCTTCACAAAAATTCGCACATAACAGGGAATAGCAGTTTCATTCATAATTGTCAAAATTTGAAGCCATCAGGATATCTTTCAACAGGTGAGTGAATAAAAAAAAGTGGCACACCAATGCAATGGAATATAGTTTAGCACTAAAAAGAAATGAGTTAATAAGCTATAAAGTCATGAAGATACATGGAGAAACTTCTAATGCATATTTTTAAATAGAAGAAGCCAATCTGAAAAGTACCTGCTGTATAACTCCAACTTTGTGACATTGTGGAGAAGACAAAATTTTAGAGACCTGTGGTTGCCAGGGATTTGCAGGAAGGGACAGAGGAAAACATTAGCGGAGTACAGGTAAATTTTAGGGTAGTGAAACTATCCCGTATACTACTGTAACCATAGACACATGACACTGTATGTTTATCAAAACCCCTCGAACTGTACAACACAAAGAGTGAAACTCTCATGCAAACTATGACCTTTAGTTCATATAATGGATCAACATTTGTTCATTGATTATACAAATGCCTGCTAATTAGAGATATTAATAATTAGGAAAATTGTGGAGAAGGTGTAAGGAGAACTCCGTACTTTCTATTCAATTTTTCTGTAAATTTAAAACTGCTCTAAAAATAAAATCTATTAATCAAAACCAAATAAAAGCTACTGTGAAGCAATAACTTTCTTCCAGAATAGTAAGGACCTTAGCACACGTCTACCCTATGACAACCCTTACAGAATTTTAAAGTCAACTATATTGAGGTAGAATTTACATGCAATACATGAGCCATTTTACATGTACACTTCAATGAATTTTGCCCCATGTATATGTCCATGTAACCACCAAAAGAGTAAAGATATCAAAAACTTCCTTCACCTGTATGTTTTCTTGTTCCTCTTCCCAGTAAATCCTCACCTTCCACTCCTAATTCCAGGTAATTGCTGATGTGTTTCTCAGATTAGATTTCTGCAGATTAGATTTAAAAAAAAAAAAGCTTTACATAAAAGTAGTTACCCAGAACATACTCTATAGGATCTGTCTTCTGCTCAGCTCAATGTTCATGATATCTATCCATACCATTGTGTATATCACTGATTTATTCCTTTTTATTTCTGGGTATTCCATCATACAGATATACCATAATTTGCTTATACATTCACCTGTGTTGGCATTTGGTTTGTTAGAAGTTTTTGGCTATTTTGAACATAGCTGCTGTGAACATTTATTCAGAAGTCCTTGTAGAACACAAGTTTTCATTTATTTTGGAAAAGCAGCTATGAATAGAATTCTTGAGTTATATGATTATTGGGTTTTTAATACTCATCTTTATTAATTTCATCCTCAATGGGCACACAAAGTGTTCTGAATCAGAAAAACATCTCTTATTAATTTCTTCACAGTGATTAATAAGTATATTGTCCTTCCTTGCCTTTCTATAGGCTTATCCCTGAGGCAACACAATAAGAGCCCATGGAAATTTTTCCTATACAAGTGGCTAGATGCTTCATAGGTGTGGAATAAGAATAAAATGACTTTTCTCTGTTTACACAGGAGAAGTTATCCCTCTGGTCTCTGCAAAAGTCTTCTCATTACTGCAATGCTTTAGTATGTAAATGCAATCTCTCTTAGGGCCAGATAGACCAAAACATCTTAACTTTTAAGAACTGGAAATGTGTTCAATGTCTGAAGCCAAATTCCTTCTTGAAATACAAATATCTAGGAAGATTACTTACCAGTCTCTGTGGTGTGCTAACAGTTAAGCTAGGGGCCTATCCCTGGATGTAAACATTTGACTTTAAGGAAGATATGTCTTTATCTTTTTGAATCAGACAAACTATCTCTGTCATAAGGGGAACAAATAAATCTAATCCTTACAGTATGTAAAAATATTTCTAGGGGAAGTCAAAGCAAACTATCTTAACTTTCTACCATGTAAGTTTCTGTTTCTATGTTTCGGGAGGCTAGGTTTCTTTTCAGAAACACCGAGAAATCCAAGTAAGTTTTATGTTCGAGAAATTATATGTAAGTTTAACTTTACAAGAAACTGTTAAACTGTTTTCAAAGTACCATTTTATATTCCCATGAACTGTGTATGAGAGTTCTAGTTGCTTTATATCCTCACTGATATTTGGTTCCTTCCATCTTTTAAAATTTAATTATGTAATGGATAGGTAGTGATATCTCATTATGTTTTGTGATGATTTTCTGCCCAGTTGAAAACATTATTTCCTGGTCTTTGGCTTCCATTGTTGCTGTCAAGAAGTTAACTATTGAACTAACTGCTCTTTACAAAATACGTTTTCCTTTCACTATAGCTACATTAAGATTTTTTCTGTGTGTCTGCTATGCAGTGTAGTCGTGTATAATAATTTTTGTCCTATTTCGGATTTGACGGCTTCCTTGAATCTGATGTCCTATTGGTTTTAGAAAATTCTTAGCTACTATTCCTAATATAGTGTCTTTGGTTTCCTCTCTCCTTTCACTCCTACTGTGATTTGTATTAAATTGTATGCCAGTCTTCCTCCCTGTATCTTAAAGATATTATATACTTTCTTCTGTATTTTCATCTATTTTTTCATTTAATATTTCATTTTAGATAATTATTTCTGTCTGACCTTCCAGGTACCAATTACTTATTTAATTTTGTTTAATCTACTCTTAAATATGTTCATTGTGTTCTAAATTATTTTTCAGTTCTAACATGTCTTAGTTTTTCCAAATATATCGTCTCCCTTTTCATTATAAAATGTTTACATTGGGCTTTTGTGTGTTTAAAAATAGTAAGCATAGTTGTTCTCAGGCATCTCTGTAGATATGCTTCTGCAGTCTTTTTATTTTTCAAATTAGTTCTCATTTATCTCCTACTGCACCTTGTCTTTGTATTTACAAAGTTATTTGTTGCAGTAATGTCAGATATAGAATTATGTTTTCTACTACCAGAGAGAATGTTGTGTGTCTCTACTTGGTTCCTGGGTTATAGTGGTTTGAGACACTTCCATGCTAGTGCTACTGTGGCATCCAGAGGATGCAACCCAGATGGTAGTGTTTGCAGGGACATTTTATTCTTGCTTACCTTACATGAGGGCACCCTTTGGGAGTCTCAACTCAAGGCAGAGGATGATTTCCAAAATCTCCATCCCCAGTGGATCCCTATTCCTAGGAAGCTGTTGAAAGCACTCAGTATTTTACCCCCAAAATAGCCAACTTCTTCAGTAAAAAGATACCCCAAATAATAGCCTCTGGAATTTCTCTTTGTCCTCTATTTCAAACCAAAGAAAATTCACCATTTTGGTGTGTCTTAGATGCTCAGGCAATAGCTGTTTAAAACAATAATATCTAGCTTTATAATTATGTGTATCAAGAAATCTTGTACCAGGTATTGGGCAAGCAATTAACAAACATGAAATTCACCTCAATTCTAGTAAAAATAACATACATATTTTCTTTACATACTACATATTTTTACAAAGATTAAAAATAGCAAGAAAACATACATATTACCTGTCCATCTATATTATCTCTAAATAATATATGAATAACCTTTTTAAAATTATATATATGAAATCATAGCATGAATACTTCTCTAGACATGTTTTTTCACCCATTCTTTTTTTGAAGTGTATCTATGGTGATATATGTAACCGAAGTTCATTTATTTTCATATATAATATACCATTGTATATATATCAACATATGTTTGTCTATTACACTGTGGATATTCAGATCGTCTTAAGTACACAGTTAAAAATAAAATTATTTTATCTTACTATATACATGTATTCAACTTTATTATATATTGTCAAATGGTTTTACAGAGTATTTATAATAATTTTAAAAACCACCAGCAATTTATTAAAGTTCCTGCTATTTTGTATCCATGACAACATTTGTATTATTAGTTTATTTTAATTTTTGCCAACCCAGTCCTTTACAATGACATCTCATTATAGGTTTAATTTATATTTTCTTATGAAGAAATAAGATAAAAATATATCTATGTTTCCTCTTTCCATTTACATATTTGCCAATTGTTTTTTTCTATGTGGTTTCTATATGGTTTTTCTTATTGGCATGAAGGAATTATTTATGTCGTTTGAATAATAATTATTTTCCTGTGCTATATGTTGCAAACATCTTCTGCTAGGGTGTAGCTTGTCCTTTACTTTATAGTTATTTTGATGACTATGTCTTATTTTTGTTATAGTTGAAAAATTCATTAAACTTCTCCTTTGAAGACATGATTTTTGTGCTTTGAGAAATTAATTCCTATCTTAGAGAATAAGAATTTTGTTCTAAAATTCTTCTGGGTTTGATTTTAGGCATAGGTATAATATTTCATTTTTTCATGTGGATAACTAATATTCAGAGCTTATTTTTTGAGATGTTCCAAATATTCTGACTAATAAACATTATCACATCAGTAATCTATCAGAACTCTGTATGAGGGTGAATAGACAACCTACAGAATGGGAGAAAATATTTGCAAACTATGCATCTGACAAAGATCTAATATCCAGCAATTATGAAGAACTTAAACACATTTATGAGAAAAAAATTAAACAACCCCCTGAAAAAGTGATCAAAGGACAAGAACAGACATTTTCCTAAAAAGACATGTATGCAATCAAAAAGCTCAATATCACTGATAATTAGAGTAATGCAAATCAAAATCACAATGACATACCATCTCACACCAGTCAGAATAACTATTAATAAGAAGTCAAAAAATAACAGATCCTGGCGATGTTGGGGAGAAAAGGAAACACTTACGCACTGTTGGTGGGAGTGTAAATTAGTTCAACCATTGTGGAAAGCAGTGTGACAATTCCTCAAAGAGCTAAAAACAAAAATACCATTTAACCCAGCAATACCATTACTGGGTATATACCCAAAGGAATATAAATCATTCTACCATGAAGACACACGCACAAGCATATTTATTGCAGCACCATTCTCAATAACAAAGACATGGAATCAGCCTAAATGTCCATCAATGGCAGCTTGAATAATGCAAATGTGGTACGTATACACCATGGAATACTATGCAGCCATTACAAAGAATAAGATCATGTCCTTTACAGAAACATGGATGGAGCTGGACTTCATTTTCCTTAAAAACTAATGCAGGAACAGAAAACCACATGTTCTCACCTCTAAGTGGGAACTAAGTGATGAGAGAATACGGACACATAGAGGGTAACAACACACACTGGGGCCGATCAGAGGTTGGAGGATGGGAGGAGAAAGAATCAGAAAAAAAAGAACTATTAGGTGCTACACTTAGTAACTACTTGATGAAATAATCGGTACAACAAACCCCTGTAACACAAGTTTACCTATATGACAAAACCGCACATGTACCCCTGAATCTAAAAGTTTTGGTTTTTAATCTCTGTATGGTTAGGTCTGTTTCTCCTCTCTCCATCCTTTTCATTGCTATATTTGTTTATTGCTGAGGCAAAACAGATACTCTTAACTATTAAGATTTTGTAATATATCTTTCCACATAGAAAATGCTCCCCTCCCCAGCCAATCTTATTCTTTTTCAGTATGCCTTAACTATTCTTGTAGCTTCTCTCCTCCATTTTGTAATGTGTGTCCTTGTTTGTACAAGTTTTTTGCTTTTTTTATTGGAATCCTGTTGACTGTAAAGTAGTTTAGGACAATATATATCTTTATGGGAGAAGACTATCTATGAGCATAGCATTTTATTTCACATATTTGGAACTTTCTAAATATCTTTCAACATTTTTAAATACTTTTTCATAAAACTTATATTTCATAAAACTTATAAATATTTTTCATAAAACTTTTTCATAAAACTCATAACTATCCCATAATATTATTTCTATCATAAATGAAACTTCCAAAAATAGATGTTCTTGTTGAACAGAAATCCTGGCGACTATTTGTATTGAACTTAATAATCATATTACATATTATTTGTGAATAATAATAGCGGTTTTTCTTCCTTTCTAACCCTTGCACCTCTTTTTTCTTGTTCTTTATTCCCTTCTTCTTTTTGTACAGATGGGGTCCCACTATGTGCCCAGGCTGGTCTTGAACTCTAGGCCTCAAGTGATCCTCCCACCTCACCCTCCCAAACTGCTAGGATTATAGGCATGAGCCATTATGCCCTGCCTGCGCCCCTCTTTTTTCTTTGTGAAAATATAAATGCTAAGACCTCTCATAATACGTAGAATAAATGTTATAAAACTGAACATTAGGGCCGGGCGCGGTGGCTCACGTCTGTAATCCCAGCACTTTGGGAGATAGAGACCACCCTGGCTAACACGGTGAAACCCCATCTCTACTAGAAATACAAAAAATTAGCCGGGTGTGGTGGCAGGAGCCTGTAGTCCCAGCTACTCAGGAGGCTGAGGCAGGAGAATGGCATGAACCCGGGAGGTGGATCTTGCAATGAGCCGAGATTCGGCCACTGCACTCCAGCCTGGGTGACAGAGCGAGACTGCATCTCAAAAAAAAAAAAAAAAAAAAAAAAAACGGAACAATAATGTATTGTTTCTGATTTAACATCAAATAAGTTATTTACTGAGATATTTTTGTAGCTACTTTTATCTGACGATTGAAGAAGTTCCTTTTTATTCAAAGTTATGGCTTTCTATCACTAATTGTTTTAATTTTTTCTCATCAATATATTTTTGTTCTTTCTAATCTCCTAGTATTATATGTTAAATTTTTTTATTCAGTGACACAGTGGTAAGCCTTTCCACTTCATTAACATTTCACCTAAAATATATTTAAATGGTAATATAACATGATCATAACAGAAATATGCATGCGCGAGTAACAATTATTTCACTAAAATTTGAGTGCAGATATAGATCTTTTTGATGAACCAAAGACAGAAGATGATAACTAAAAAGCAATCAAAATCCAATTAGCCAGAGGCAGAAGTTTGATGTATTTTGTTCAATAATATTTAACTAAATTAAAATTCTATCTCTTGAAATAAATATTTTATGAATTACGTTTTCCTTGAAAGTCAAATTTGAATCCTAATATGGCAAAAGTTTAGGCTTCAATATTATTTGATTTGTTACTGTATGTAACATTTTTTCTTACAATAAATATTCATTAATCTAAATATGATTAACATTCAGTAATCATCCAGAGCTCTTTCATAGCATCTGTAAACATTTTGTGTAATTCAAACCACAGCAGAAGTAGTAAAGACCATCATTAGTATACTACCTCTCCTTTCTTGTAAAGGGATTTAAAAAAGAAAAATGAAGAAATTCTAAACTGTGCCCTTAATGAATGCTGAAGAACAACAAATTCACCTTCTTCTTTCAACTAAGAAAAATTAATCATCTCTTGAGAATTATGGTATTTATGAGGCACATAAAGAGATCTATATAATGCTCTAAAAAGACACTCAGAAATATTTTTATTCCTCTTGAATTTGAAATTATTGTGACCACCTATCCTTATCTTGTCTTACTTTTCTAGTCCAACCAAAAGAACTTTCTGTGATGATGGAAAGTTTCTGTAATCCATACTGTGCAATATAGTAGACTTCTGAGCTCTTGAAAGTTGGCTAGTGTGCCTGGGGAACTGAAGTTTTTAAATTGAATTTACAACTAAATTTTATTTAAATTTAAATAGCTATATGTGTCCAGTGGCTACCATAAAGGACCAAATGGCCAGACATATCACTTACATATTTGTTGTTTTTTTATATGTACATTTTCTCTTTCTCACCACTAAAAGTAAAATTTGATGACAGCAGGATCTTTGCCCTTTTTTGCTCACTATTATAACTCAAGTGGTTAGAAAAGTAGTTGGGACATGGTAATTTTTTTAATACTCTGAAAACAACAGAAATATGAAAACCTTTTTTTTCAAATTTAAATATGCTATGTAGTGTACTCTTTAAAGCAAGGGTTAAATACATGCTAAAAGTTCTAAGATTTTTTTTAATGGCCCCTTAGGTCAGGTTGCCATAATAAAAATCAAAATTTTCTATCCCAAATGTATCAGTGGTTGTCTCTACTTAACTCGCAGTTAGACTTCTGGGATCAAGAGGTCAGTTTACATGTACAAGAGCCAGCCTTTGGCATATACAGAAAGTGTAAAACAAAACACAAATTTTAAGTCTGGGTTTAACCTGGAATGAATAATTAAGCAGATACTCTAAGCAAAGTATCCATTGAAAGAGATCAGCCAGGCATTACAAACCATATATGAGCCAACTGAAGGAACTCCAAAATTTGAAGGGTGGATAGAAAACAGTTAATAGGGAGCTTTCCCCCAAATTGTTTAAGAATGAAGGCGTACACTTTGAGTATGCAGTTATTAACGACTGCTGTAAAATATAACACACTGAAATCTAAATTTTGCATAGAACAGCAATCATTTTCTTATTTTTTCAATTTTGGGCTCAGAAATTTGAGTGGGGCTCAGCAAAGATAGTTCATCTCTGATCCACAAAAACATCCCAACTGGGATACTGCAATGACTTGCGTGTCTGGAGTAAACAGAAAGAGCTGAGAGCTAGCAAGGTATCTCTCTCTGTCTCTCTCTCTCTCTCCCCCCCCCACCCCCCTCCCTCTCTCTGTCTCTCTCCCTCTCTCTTCACCTTGTTCTATATGACCTTAACATTAGCTAGGGCTTCCTCACAGCATGGAAGACTCAGGTCAGTCAGACCTTGACATGGTTGGTCAATGCACCAAGAGGAATGAGCTGCTCATCCTCTTAAAGTCTACAGTCAAAACCGCTATAGCATCATTTTTACTATACTACATTATTTAAAACAGTCAGAGCCTAGCCCCAACTCAAGGGAGGACTCACAGACCTCACCTCTCATTAGAAGAAGCGTCAAAATATTTGTGGCTATTTTTATGCCATCACAGATTAAAGCAGCCTTCAGCTACGGATGAATAAATATCTAACCATGAAGGGTACTGAATTATTTTTATCTAAAATGTACATGGAAATAATTGAGTTACACTTCTTAGAAATGTCCTTGGCAATGTGCTAGAAATCAGCTATTAGTTTTAAAAGTCATATGTTTAGAAGGATTCCATTGTACCGTATTACTTGTTTGTCCACTACCACTGTCTACACTGCCACATCTACAGGCAACTCTTCCTCTGTTTAGTCACTCCAAAGAAATTCACCAAGCTGTCTTTAAGCAATGACTCTATGAAGTTGTCTAATTTATTAGGACGTCACAGAATTAGTAAGGCAGAAAACCAATAACGTAATGTTGAGACCTTGAAACTCTCAAGAAACTCTGTTTGGAAATTTTATGATTTTGCCACATAAACTCACCTGCTTTTGCTTGGTCCATATTGCAATGTTACGACAGGGGAGTGTAGCTAATAAACACAGTCATAAATTTATGCTATTTGCCTTCTCACAGCATTTTATCACCAAAAGTTATCATACATTGTTATAATTTATCTTTTTATATCTGAACAGCAGATGAATGATAAAAATGCACGGAGGGGTAATGAGTTACATTTAAATGCATTCTCAGAGTTAAGTCTTATACCCAAAACCCACAAGCTTCATGGCTCAAAACTGATTTTTTTTAACTTTTACTTGCTCTTTGTTACTACAGTGTATGGTGATCAGAATAATGATACTCCAAAGATTTCCACACCCTAATACCTCAAACCTGTAAATATCTTACTTTGCATGACTGCCACAGCCAATAGAAGGGAGAAAAGGCAAGCGAATGGGTTCTCCACAGAGTCTCCTGATGTCCTGCATATATCAGGATTTCAGCCTGTTAAACCTGACTTTTACCTTCTGATCTCCAAACTGTACAATAAAAAAAACAGTGTTCTGTCATTGTATTTGTGACAATTTGTTACAGCAGCAGTAGGAAATAAATCCATGATGAAATGTAGTATATAACCTACAACATTTTAAGTTAAGAGCAGAGGCTATTAAAAATGACAATGGGACAACCGCTAGAATTTGAAAATGTCCCTGTCAAATTGGGTTGAATGTGCATCCTATCAGTAAAGCCACTTTATCTTTGTAGGGTATTGGGTTAACTTTCTTGGTGATTGTCCTTCCATATACATAATATTAAATAGCCTCCTAGGAACTAGGAACTAATACAATATTGATGTGGGTCCAGAAACTTCCTGAAAATGTACATGTTCTAAAGCACCCTTGAGCACTTAGAAACTCTGAACTTCCTGATCAGCTTTTGCTAAGCGTATTCTACTTGAAGACCATCTCTTGGGAAACTTGGCCATGAGCCAGGAACTCTGACGTGCTTACTATGCTGAGGCCAAATAAAACTCTATAGTACTGCCCAGAACATATAGTGCATTCTAACCACAAGAGAGAGTTCAGGTAAATCTCTACTAAGGGATATTCTACCAAATATCCAAATATCTGAGCAGTAACCCTGAAAACTGTCAGTCATCAAAAACAAGGAACATCTGAGAAACTATCACAAACAAGACACAGGACACAGGACAACTAATTGTAATGTGGTATGCTGGATGGGATTTTAGGACAGAAAAAGGACGTTAAGGAAAATTGAGCTGTTCCACAGGTGGCCTCCACACCTCCACTTGTGTTGCTGCCATATCCATAGTGATCCCTGAGAAGTTCCAGCATATTTTGCAAATACTCAACACCAACATCAGTGGGTGGTGGAAAACAGCCTTTGCCATCACTGCCATTAAGGGTGTGGGTTGAAGATATGCTCACATGGTGTTGAGGAAAGCAGACATTGACATCACCAAGAGGGCAGGAGAACTCACTGAGGATGAGGTGGAACCTGTGATCACCATTATACAAAATCTACACCAGTACAAAATCCCAGACTGGTCCTTAAACAGACAGAAGTATGTAAAGGATGGAAAATATAGCCAGGTCCTGGCCAATGGTCTGGAAAATAAGGTCCGTGAAGATCTGGAGTGACTGAAGAAGATTCAGGCCCATAGAGGGCTATGCCACTTCTGGGGCCTTCATGTCTGAGGCAAGGACACCAAAACCACTGGCTGCAGTGGCCCTTCTGTGGGTGTGTCCAAGAAGAAATTGGCATGTGGGCCTTGTCTGTTAATAAATAATTTATATTTAAAAAAAAACAGGAAAACCAAGGGAATCTAAAAAAGTAATCTAAAATGAACTTTACTTAATAATAGTGTATCAATATTGGTTCAATAACTATGACAAATGTACTATTTTAATTTGTTGTTAATAGGGGAAATTGAGCATAGGATATACTGGAATTCTCTATACTGTCTTTGTAAGAATTCTTTAAATCTAAATTTATTTATTAAATATCTCTGTCATAAGTTCTAGTTAAGAAACTTCAATTTAAAATTTTTGACCACTGAAAATGGAAAGGTGGAACATTGTGCTTGGGGGATATATGTCCAAGATTTCAAAAATTCTGATAGCCAATAGATTTCAAATGATTGTTATTATTTTTCTTACTTATAAAGTGGCACAGTTGATCAAGATGACTTTTATTTACTGTGACTTTCTTACAGACCCCAAATGTTTGAAGACACAACTTCTGAAGACAAAATTTTTACACACACATAGAAAAAAAATTTGGTTTCCTATATATACATCTATACTAACAGAGCATATGCACGCTTGACATTGTATTTAGTTTCTTAAAACAATTATAACTTCACATACTGGGAGATGCATTCCCTAACCTCTAGGAGGAGCTCCTTGCCAGCAGTCTCCCCATAAAACACACACACAAACACTCACTCACTCACTTACTTACTCATTCTCTCCAGCCTTCACTCAAACGTAGATGGTCACAGAGTTAACATGAGTCAAAGCTAAGGAAATAAATCACCTTTTTTACTATGGGAAGAAGCTTCCACTGAGGGAGTAAATAGGTTCATAGTTGTTAGGTACTCTTCAAAAAGAAGTGGCAAGTTTTGTAAGTTGAACACATGTAAGGGAGCCAGAACCATCTAATTTATGAATGTATGTCTGAGGAGAGGCCACAAAGAGTTTGCAACACAGGTCCTGTTGTAATGCATAGCGTGTATGTGCTTGTGATGGGACAACTTTATATTTCTCTCAGAACGTTTTGATGACAACAGGTAGTTCATCAAATATTTGGAGTCTTAGTCATCTCTATTTTCTTTCCATAACAGTCAAGGCTAATTATTTTCTATCCAGGAACAATTGTAATACAGAATACACCTTTACATTTTAAAACAAAGTTAATGTAGGTGTATGAACAGAAAAGGAGTTGTTATTCATCTGTCATTTTTATAAAACTTTCCATAGCCCCATTCAACACCTAAGTATAGCATATAGTCTTATTATGCATTAATTTACTCAATATTTTTCAAAATGTAGTATGTTTACATGTAATACATTTATTATTTCTGTTTTAAATGTGAACAAATCTTTTCAAAGTTTCTTAGTTTTCATATCTAATATGATCAATATTCAGAGATATTGCCCTCAAAAATAAAAGTATTTTGGTCCTGAATAACAAGAATATAAAGGGATTTGAACCAAATGTTTGAGAAACACTGTTTGAGAAATACAAGATCTTGGTAACCTGGAGGCTTTAGGGGACAATCTGGAAAGCCTTGGAGCAGAGTCTGAATTGAGTCTGCTTATTGTTTACTCTTCAGAGATCTGAGGGTTAATGGACACCTTGGAGAAAGATTTATATTGGCCCCATAAATGTGTTCCATCTTGGTATGGCCCCAAGGATCTGAGGAGAAGCTATATATTTGAACTGAGTCTTTTCAATCATCATTCGAAGCCTTACTGTTGATTTTTTTAAAGGTAATATGCAGAAAAGAGTGTTTGGAGTTATCAATTGCTCTATTTTATACACTCATGCAGGTGTGTGAGTGAAAGAGGGAAAAAATGTATGGAAGATTATGTGAAAAAAGAAAAGATTTATATACCTGAGGGTTTTTTTTTTTTTTTTTTTTTTTTTTGGCACAGGCTGCCTGAGAGAAGAGAGGGAAGGAAACGGGTGTGCCCATGAAAAAAACCTAATTTAAATAAAATTTTATTTGTCTACACGTATCTGTATTTATAGACAATTGTATTGGAAAGCTGTTAAATCTTTCTCTTCAAACTGATGGGGAGTCACTTTTTCAGGGGAAAAGAAAGTTGCAAAGGTGTGTGTATATCATATGATTCTACTTTCATAACAAAGAAAATAGTGGATATAATATACGTAAATATATATGCCTGTGTATATATATATATTCATGAACAACAAAAAAGGATTGAAAGTGAGCATTTTAGGCTATTAGCATTGGTTATCTCAATGAGATGAGAAAGAGAAGTAGAGAAAGATAACTAGCATGGCTTTTTTGCATTTTGCAATACAGATGGTCCCTGACTTACTATGGTTCGACATACAATTGTTTAACTTTATGATGATGTGAAAACAATACATACTTAGTAGAAACCATACTTTGAATGTTGCTCTCTTCTCTGGCTAGCTGCAGGATACAGTCCCAGGATGCCAGGCAGCAGCAGTGAGCTACAGCTCCCAGTCAGCTGCGCAATCACAAGGGTAAACAACCGAAACGACCATTCAGTTTATCACTTCCAGTGCAGTATTCAATAAATTACAAGAGATATTATAAAAGGGATTTTGTGTTAGATGACTTTGCCCACCTGTAGGCTAATGTAAGTGTTCTGGGCACATTTAAGGTAGGCTAGGCTCACCTATGATATTTTAAAGGTTAAGTGCATTAAATGCATTTTTGACTTAACAATATTTTCAACATACAACCGGTTTATCTAGATATAACCTCATTGTAAATCAAGGAATATTTGTATGTCATTTCAATTGTTAAGAGAAGTATGTGTTATCATTGTAATGTAGAAAAGATGAAAGTTTTATTAATGATACTCAATATAGAACAATGTTATGATATAATACGTGTTAAAAATAGTTACAAAGAATTTGTATAGTAAGTCCCATTTTTATAAAAAATTAAGGCTATGTTTGTGTATGTATAGCTTTGCAAAATGTGTCCTATTGTTTCAGAATTGTGCCTGAAGCACACAGCTAAGTTCAAAAATTGCTAAGTACCATGTATTCTAAATCCACATAGCCAACAATGAACTGACAATTGGGACCTGACACCTTTATCACTCAATGGTGACAAACCCTGAGGAACAAATAGAAAAGGAAAAATGAAGAAGCTTTTCAGTACAAGACTGACCTTTCTCTACACTAAGGGACTGGAGTCATTGATCTGCCTCTGTTGAAAGACAAATACCAAAGCTTTGGATCAATACTGAATTCAAATTATAATTTCTCAGTTATAACAGTCTAGTAACTAAAGGTACCTGAAAAGTATAAAATCAGTCCAAAATGCTAATGATGGAAGTGCTATTCAGCAAGAAGGAAGTATGTGAGTTGTATGTAAGTAGGGACGAGAGTTGGGTTTGTTTAAATTATCTACTTACTGCATTATTGGGGAAAAATATAAAATGTTATGGATCCCAATAATTTGAGATTCCAGCGACATATGTTCAGAAAAAAGATTGGAAGGATACATGCTACTGTGATAATAAGGGTTATATCTGGTTGGTAGAATCATGGAAGGTTCTTATAATTCTTATTTTTGTATGACTATGTTAAATTAGCTACTAGAATAAAAATTTTAATGTAAAAACATTTTTAAACATTTCTGCACACAACATAAACATCACTTCTAAAAACATACAGTATCTGTTATCAATTTGCTACCTAATGTTATCTAATTCTGAGCTTAATCTTTCCACAGCATTTCTGGAAGTTTGAAAGCAATATAAACATTGACTTCACACGCTAATTATTGGCTTAGCAGAGAGAGGTGTTACTTTTTTATTTTCTAAAAATGTGGTACATAGCTTCTTCATTCTGTGTTCATCTAAGAGACTCACTGGGGACTACTTTGTGCTAAGTCATTAAAAAAGGTTTCTCCCTGCAGTACATAACTGCCATCTATTATCTCCACCTTCTTGGGCTCATCTTGTTAGGACAGAAAAGTATTCAATATTGGAAACACTTTCCTCATGACACCTTGTATTGTCTTCCAGGAAGGATATAATAAATAAGTCAATAGCTTTCTAGCACAAACCACACTATCCACTCTGGTAATCGGTAGTCCGTCACAATGAAGAATTTGTGTCTTTGCTTTAGAGGGCTTGCCAATCCTTTCCCAAGCTGTTTATTGACACAGGCATTTAATTTCTCCTAACGGTAGCATGAATTGAACTTATCTCTTTCACCTCAAAACTTTAAGTTTCTTCATAACCCAGATATACTTTATTGTCTATGAAGTAATATATACAAGCTATAATTACTCAATGTGTTTAAAGTTCAGCTTCTTCTATAACCCACATAAATGATACAACATATTTTTCCATTACTAAAAAGATGAACTGATAAACATTAACAAAGTAGAGATTAGAACTATTGATTCCTTACTGTATTCTTTGATGACATTTAAAGGAAATGTGAGTGAAAAATAAAAACTCAGGGCCCCGATTCCTTATGCCAAAAGAAAATAATTAAGCTGGAAGCTGAGTCATGCAAGAAACTGCCTTTTCTTTTGTTCCTAGGCAGATAGGTACAAATAAAATGTTAAACATCTCCAAAGGTAGCTACTCTATGTTCACCTAATCTTATCTAAAATGCATGAGATGAATACATAACTGACTATTCCCCTACCTGCTCCTTTTCCCTTGAAATGTGTGGATTACCATATCCTCCCTCTGTAACCTCCCAACTGGTTTTTCTTGCCGGCTCCATAGACAGAGCAGATTTATCAAGACAGGGGGATTGCAATAGAGAAAGAGTTTAATTCATGCAGAGCTGGCTGTACAGGAGACTAGAATTTTATTAATACTCAAATCAGTTGCCCCGAAAACTCAGGGATGCAGATTTTTAAGGATAATTTGGTGGGGAGGGGGTTGGAAAGTGGTGAGTGCTGATAGGTTGGGTCCAAGATGAACTTCCAGGATGTCAAAGATGTCTTGCACTGAGTCAGTTCCCGGGGTGGAGAAGGGGTCACAACACCAGCTGACCCAGTTTATCCATCTGGGTGGTGCCAGCTGATTCATCAAGTACAGTGTCTACAAAACATCTCAAGCTCTGATCTCAAGTTTTACAATAATGAGTTTATCCCCAGGAACAATTTGGGGACGTTCAGAATCTTGTAGCCTCCAGCTGCATGACTTCTAAACCATAATTTCTCATCTTGTGGCTAATTTGTTACTCCTGAAAAAGGCAGTCTAGGCTCCAGGCAGGAAGGGGGTTCATTTTGGGAAAGGGTTGTTATTGTCTTTGTTTCAAAGTTAAACTATAAACTGTTAGGTTGGTGCAAAGGTAATTGCAGTTTTTGCCAATACTTTCAATGGCAAAATAAGTTCCTCCCACAGTTAGTTTGGCCTACGCCCAGGAATGAACAAGGACAGCTTGGAAGTTAGAATCAACAGGAAGTCAGGTAGGTCAGGTTTCTTTTCCTGTCATAATTTTCTCTTAAAATTTTTGCAAAGATAGTTTCACCTCTTTCCCTCCAGTCCACTTTTCATCTTTAAATATTAAAACCCTGAAGTTCTTCTTTGGAGAAAAGCACAGACCACAGACTGTTTCTGTGATTCTGTGTTCTTTTCTTCCAGGCATATCCTAAACCTTGGCAAAATAAACTTCTAAATTGATAGAGACCTATCTTAGATACTTTCTGGTTTACAATAACTAAGTAATGAACATATGTAGAAAGGAAAATACTGTTTCGTGTACATCAACATGGTTTTGTTTATGTATATTTGTGCATAAAATATGTACAATATGTGGGGGCCATGGGCTCTTGGCCCCTTAAAGGTTTTCTGAAAATCACTGACACGAGGCAGATTGATTAATAGGAAAAAGAGGCATACAAATTTATTTAACAAGCACACACAGGAGCCGTCAGAATGAAACCCCAACTTCCCAATGAATTACAGGAACTTATGTATCATCCTGAGGCCAAAGTAAAAAATGCAGACTCAGAGTATGGCCAGAAAAAGGTAAATCAGGTTTAGTGGCAAGACAGGTTGAGAGAGAAAGAGAGAAGCTTGGCTAGCAAAGGTGGCTTTGTTACTCGGATGAAACCTCCCTCAGAGAGACTAGATGGTAAATGTTTCTTTTCAGACTTTAAAAAGTGTGATACTCTCAATCCCTCCTGGGTCTGAGGAAAGGGATAGAAAGGGGAGGGGGTATGGATGGATTAATGGAGATTCTTTATAGATGCACAATTTTCCCACTTAAGACACCTTTGCAAAGCTACTTCTGTCAGGATGACCAAGAGGGAGCCATTTTAAAATATTTCAAAAAATATATTTTGGTGTAAAATATTTTTATTTCCCTCAAAGATAATGAAAAATATGCTGAATATTCTATGTCAGATAATTTAAAATATCTATTGAAGAATGGTAAATATTATGGTATCACCTGCTCTTGTGTAGACTCTCATCTCTAAAGTAAACTACTGGATAGCCCAATTGGTTCTGTGATTTTTTTTACATCATTTCCTACTCTATCTTCATTAGAAAACAAATATGAAATATGCCTTTTTCATTTTAAAATTGAATGTCAGCCAAAAGCCCTTTTTATTGACTATTCAATAGGTTTCTGTTTGGGAGCAAAAATGTTCTGAGCCATTGTAGCTGTAATGAAAATGTTTGTTATGGTATTGCTTAGTAAAGCATATAACCAAATCATCAGCTAAATATAGCCTCATATGCTCAGAAATTATCTTAAGTATAACACAAGTGTTTGTCTTTCTGTCGGGGAAGAAGTAGAATAGCAGTAGGACCACACAAACTAATTATGTTTCCCTTAGTGTTGATTGTAAAGAAGGCAAAACGTTACTCCTATTTAAATTATTGAAATCTTTGTTTATATTTTACTGTTTCTTCTTCAAATGCCATTAATAATTTGATTGTATTGCCTTTAGTTGTTAATTCTCTAAAATATATGATATGGTTTCACTAAATACAATGTGATAAATTCATCTAAATTTTGTTTTTCATAATGGTTCTGCCCTTTCCTCAGCTCAGAGGGCATGTTTTCTGCAAGATAGGGAATGATGTCATTTTATACAGAGAATAATCTACCACCTGCTGGAAGGAGGAGGCATATTGTGGCAGCTGCATCACTGATTTGAAAAGGCAGCAAAATATAAATGTATAGATGAGTATGTCAGTGTAATGGGTGGGGAAGTATAACATGCTTTCCTCAACAACAGCTGGAAAATTATACTAAGCCTAAAATAGCATCTTTTGGCTTCAAACCAAATGTTTCTATCACTAGTACTACACAGAACAAAAACACTACTCACAAATGAATTCCACATTCTGTTTACAGAAGTAGCATCTTCACTGCAAGGCATATTAGATCTTGAGGGAGAAATGCTAAAAAGTGAGGACAAAGATATGGTTTATGACTCCATTTATTTTCAAAAAAGACCTGGAGTCTTTAGACAAACAAGAGAGAAATAATGACTCTTGAACCCTTACTGTTTTCCTCTAAAGACTGACCTGGCATAAAGAAGTATAGATTTTTTTTAAAAGAAATGTGAAAGCTCATATAGAGCTTTATGAAATGCCAGTAATAACTTCAGAAATAATCTGTCTCTAAATAACGAATTTAATCAATTATGAATGAAAAGAAAGCTCTGTGTGTTCATAGAGCATTTAATAAATAGATGAACTTGTATGGCAAATACAATGAAATTACATGAATCTGTAAGTAATTTTTTTCTTTTATAGTTTGTAAAAAATGACTAATAGAAATTGTCACCTAGAATCAATTCCAAGGTGTTTTTCTTTTTTATTTTTTCAGAATAGAGGAAATAACAGCACTAAAGAGCATGCTGTCCTCTTTTGCAATGCATTGGGTAGTAGGGAGGTATCCCTCGGCATTTCCTTTGGGATAGCAGATATTTTATGTCAGCCTCTATTATTTAACTAATAACATTCTAAATGTCACATTTAAAAAGTAACACATATTGAATTTTTATTTAATATGTAGTATTTCTTCCATTGTTTTTCATTGCCTTTGGACATAAAAACTTTCCGTAATTACTACTATAATTGAAGAAATTTTCATACGGATAATTGATTTTTACACACTGACTAATTAGATTTATTTTCCTATTGGGGTACGTTGACCATTTAAGCAAAAATTAACAATCATTTAAAGCTGAGTCTACATAGCAGGTGATTACATGATTAATTTTCTATAAATGTTTAAACTTCATATTTTAGGTAGGAAAACATGAAACTTTAGTATACACATTTTTTCTGGTGTTCTCTGAATCAAATAAAAATTTCTCTTGATTTCATACCTATTTTATAGTGTGGCAAAAAGTATAATTAAAAGCAAATGTGATCTTTGGCTATTAGACATTTTCATATTAATAGTGGAATATTCACTCGTTTAACACCTCTATATTTCATTTTAAGAATTAAGTCTGTAGACATTTCATTTAGAATAATCGTTATTGCCAAATAAGGTATTAGTCATGTTGAAAGTTTTAAAACATGTCTAAAAATCAAATATCTACACATCTCCTACCACTAAGAAGTGGTTTTTTTTGTTTGTTTGTTTTCCTCCTTGAATCTGGTGGACATGTGACTGCTTTGACCCATAATGATGATGGAAGTGACACTATGTGACTTCTGAAAGTAGGTTATAAAGAGTGATGCAGCATTCTCCTGCTTCTCTGGGACACCTATTTTTGGTGAAGCCCCCAGCATGTAACAATTCTTACTGTTCTGGTACTACCACCCTGAAGAAGTCACATGTAGAAACATCTGCCAACACACCTAGCCAATAACCAGCATCAACTGCCAGCCCTGAGAATAGGCCCAATTGGATGCATAACCAAATCACCCTTTAGATAATTTGATCATAATCAACATCAGACTGAAACTCCATGAAAGAATTCAAGTGAGAACTACTTAGCTGAACTGTTTCAAAATCCCTGACCCAGAAAATTGTGAGCAAAATAAAATTGTTGTCTTAAGCTGCTAATATTTGGGTTAAGTTGTTATGTGGCTGTAATAATTGGCACAGTTATTACTTCCTTACTCATTACCTCTCTAGGAAAAAAGGTCTTATTTCTTTAATAAATATTCAGTGAATACTACACTTTACTTTGCGTGGTGCCTTACGATGTAGATACTCTTACTGAAAACTCTTATTTCCTTTATCCTTTAATGCTGGAGCCACCAATTGAAAAGTGAAAAAAGTACTTTTGCCTGACACCAGTGAAGATCTAAGAACAAGAGCCTCTCCGCACATATGCTGCAGGACTGCTGCACCTCTGGCTTGCACTAAATCAAGAGGGAGTTATTTCATTGATTGCCATGAAACTTGAAAGCACAGCAAAATTGTAGGGCAAATTAATAATAGATAAAAACGTTCGTTGAATTTAGTGTTCTCCTTTTTTTCTCTTTGCTATTGCTTATAAAGAAGAGTGAATATGCCTCAGTAAGCACTGATTCTTCTTCCTTGTGTAAATCTACCTTTTGTGACTGCAGGATAGACATTGCATCATTGATGTAGCCTTGGCCTTTGCTTTTCCTCACTTGTCACATGTGAGTCTACTGAGGGTTTTGCACTATGAGGAATACTCTGATTCCCAGATCAATTCAGAGAAGGACACATTTTCACTCTTTGAAATTTGATACCTGTTGACTCCTGTTCTCTAGCAAGTCTTCACAAGTGATTTTGCAGCTAATGAGACCCAGGATTCAGAGCCTCTCGAGAACAGAAGGGTCTAGACTACCGAGATTACCATGTGGCTGTGATCCACGGAACCCACTTTCTTATGTGGGAACCAGTGTGCAAGGTTTATCCTATGCCTAGATTCTCTAACATGATTTTTGATCATTTCTTGTATTTCCTTCACCCAGGACAGAGATTTTGCCCTAAACAAGCCCATTTACGAGGGACTGGTATTCTGCTTATAATTTGTCATCGTCCAAAAATGGAGTCTGACTCTCATCGCTCTCTTCCATGAGTTAAGCCCTCTTTTACCTATTTCTCATGTATTCAGTGTTATGTTTTGTAGTTTTTCGATAGGGTTTTTAGTAGTAGTTTGATTATTAATTTCTGAGTTCCCATATGTGGTTAGAAAGCATGAAATTGATTCTTTGGAACTTATTGAAGATTCTCTTGGAAGCTAGAATATGATGTATTTTAGGGGGTAAATATTATACATATGCTTAAAATAATGTGGATTCTATGATGTATAAAGTTGCATATATCAAGATTGTTAATTACTTTATTCACATCTCATTTTGTTTTCTGTAAATTTAATCTATCAATTTTTAATGACATATTAAAATTTATAGCTTCAATTGTTGATTTATCTATTTCTTCTTTTTTTACTTCTTGTCCTTGCCTATTTCAAGGCTGTATTAAGTTTTTCTTATAATGTCATTGTTATAAGAATAGATCTACTGTTACATTTGCAGTATGCAAATATAATTTGTATTGATAGTTTTTACTTTAAATTGATTTTATCTCATGTTATTTTGCTATTCTAGTACTTGCCAGTTAATACATACATGGTATAACTTTTCCCATTATTTTATTTTCCATATTCCTGCCTCATTATTTTTAAGTATGCCATACAGAAAATGTATTACTGAGTTTTTTCAGGGAGGGGCTGCCAATTTGCACATATCTGTCTTTTGACTAGCAAGGCTAACCCATTTAACCGCAATCAGCTAGATATTAAGACATAGTTCTCCTAACTTAAAACTATTAGGTCTTTCATTTTTTTCATGAATTTATCCTTTCCTAATTTCCAGTGGCAGATCAAATTTTTTCCTGTTGATTTAAAAGGTATTCTGTACTTTAAAAAAAAATTGTGATCTCTACTTATCCTTAATATTCTTATTGTTTTCTAAAACTGAACAATAGCTTATTTTATGACCAGACCATTGTGTACCTTCACAAAATTTCAAATAACAGTTTATTTTTCTTCATCCTCTTTCATTCTAATCTATATTGATGTAATCTAGGATTTCATGGCCAAATTGGGTGTCTGTGGATTGGGGATGATAATAATGCTGATCTCATAGGGTTGTGGTGAGGTTTAAATATACAACATATATGATAGTGTTCCACCCGTCCTTTGCACATAATAAATAATAAATGTTAGTTAAATATCATTATGGATATGTTTATGTATTATTTATTGCATAATTATATGAGAAATCTCACTGTTTAATGCTCTATTTAATAGTCAAACATTCAGACCTTTTCATAAAATTTTCCATGTGTGGTATCATAACTAAAAATATTTTTATTTTACACTTAAATGCTATTCTTTCTGGATACAAAATTTGTAATTTACTCCATGCAATATAAAATTGGTAAGTCTATGCTTTCTTGCAGTTATTGTTGCAATTGAGAATTCTGATTTTTAAATCACATTTCCCATTGAAGGTATTCTGTTTTGATCTCTCTAGAAATTTAGAAATTTCTCTTTGTCTTTGATGTTCTTACATTTCACTATGCTGTCTATATGTGTCAACCCTTGCACAATCTTTTCTATTTAGTATGTTATGGGTCTTTACAATTTGAAGATTAATAGATTTCTTCAATTTTTGGAAATTCTCCATCATTATTTCTTTGAGTATTCTCTACCTTCCATTTCTCGTCTTCTCTTCTTCTTGAACTTTACATATATACATAAATATATATATAAATATATATATATTTATATATTTATATATATAAATATATATATATATAAATATATTCATATAAATATATGTATATATAAATATATATATAAATACTTAATATTATGTGTGTGTGTGTTTGTGTGTATATGCAGTAATCATAGCAACTGTATTAACAGAGCAACAAAAGGTTTTCAGGGAGTAATGTTTAATCACTGACAATATTTAGAATTGTCAGTGTATGAGGTTAGTATAATGCAGACCGATTTTAGTCAGTTTTATTGCTGTTTTAAATTTTGTTCCTAAAACACACTCCCTTATTTCCCACAAGCAGAGTAAAACTGTTCTCTTGGTCCTGCCCCTCCACCCTTGGTTTGACACTGCTTAGGACAATTTGTTTCTGAAAATCTGTGGTGTAATGTTTAGTTAATTTATCAAGCCTCTTTATTATATGTAAAATAGAATTTCATAAATAATATTCACAATAACATTTGAATTTAAAGTAAAATAGAACCTAGGATTGTTTAAGAATAGTGAATGTAACTTGTAAATAAGTGTTATAATTTCTTGAAATTTTAAAGATAACAGCATCCCTTGTTAAAAAGGAGCTTGTTGATATTGTAAATGCATTTTATTTTTAATAAGCAACAGCTCATTGAAATGAATGAGACCTTTGCACCATTTTACCCAAAGCAATTTTGTGTAATAAGACTAATTCCTTTGAGGTCATCTGTTATGGAATTTAACTTCAGCTCAGTAAATTGTTTCCCCATTTCTTTGAAATGAGAATTTAAAGAAAGTGAACAAATGAAGGGATAATAAGTAAAAAATGTGAGCCTATTGTTAATGATCAGTCATTTTTAAAAAGCAAGAAAAATGTAGTTATATGTTCACATTGAGTCATTTGCAAAAATATACCAAACTCTCTGACTCAATTATTTTAAAGCTATGGCTAATGTTTATTTTTCAACAATACCAATTATAAGAATTACAGGAGAAAACATATTTTTGTAGGAGGTCACAATCTGTGTTTGCAACGTCATCTCTCATTGCTTTTGTTACTGCTCCCTGCCTCTAAACTTTCATTCCGTCTACTCCACATTCCTTGATACTTCTGAAAGGTTCCATCTGTATCATATCTCTTGGTATTGATTCATCATTTTCCCTATGATATATTCTTCTCACTCACTATATAGGCCATTCAATTTCTAACCTTTTTACAAGGCCTAGATGGAATTTTTGAAGCATGTCTCTTAGACATGTTTCAAAAGAGTTCATTATTCTCTCCTCTGTGATGGAAAGAACATTTTTCCTTGCTTTTACAGCACAGCATTATATAATTAATATATGTAAATTGTATGGCCTAAAAATAAAGGTAAGCTTAAATTTTAATTTTTCTATTGCTCCAAGTTATGGAGTAATCTTCCAGGTATGTGTGGTTTTCCAATGGGTCCACAATAAGACCAAGAACTGAATGTGAAACATAAGAGGGTCATCCATGAATAGCTCTGCTGTGCATGATGATGTAATGCTCTCTCCTCCCTGGCCAGGGCAACAGTGCTGATTTTGAGATTTTGATTAAATTAGACCAAATTTCTCTTCTATATGACAGATTTAGATTTCATTAGTTTAGGGTTTTGTTTTGTTTTGTTTTGTCAATGTTCTCAGAGGGTCTGTGTGTCTAAGTGAATGTGTGTGCATATCTGTGTCTGCTTGTATATGGATGGTTGTTATTGTTATTGTCACTGCTGTGTTAGATGCAAATGTTGCTTCTCAGCCAACCAACAATAATACATAAATTTATCTTCTCACTCCTTACAGAAAATATTGGAAGGAACCAGGACTTAGAGCAGCAACGCATACTTTGGATTAGGCCATACTATTACTGTAGACTAAATAACACAGAGATAGCCTCTCACAAAGAAGGTCTGTTGTCCAAAAGAATGCAAAAGTGATGATATATCCCTCCTTTGAACAAAGCTGAGAGATAATATGAAGAATAACTGTGATATTGATGGCAGCAGTGGCCCACCTGGAGCAGCTGCTGCAAAGACACTGGTTGCAGCAGGGAAGGGGTGGCCAGGGCTCTAGGGAGTCCAGGGGATCTGGGAACAGGCAGGAACCCCACCCCATTTCAAGTTGGCAGGGCAGGAGCCTCACACTCCCAGGCATAGCTGTACCCACTCAGCCATGGCTATGGACCAGGGCAACCCACACTCTTGGGGGCCCAGGAGGCCCCCACACCCTTTCAGCCTCAGAAGTGCTTGCTCCTGCTGCTTGGCCTCTCCCTGCTCTGATTTTGGAGCAAAGTTGAAGCTAAACCCATGCCTGTCATTACCTGGCTGGGTATGTGAGCACTGACAAGCCAGCCCCCTGCCACTTCTCCCCCCTCTAGACTTTGGGCACTGAGCACAGCAGGGAGGCCGAGTGGGGGCTGATGGCAGCTCAGCATGGGCCTGCAGGAGTCCCTCAGAATGAATAGCCTGGGCACTATGGACTACCTGTTGATGGGCATGAGGCAGACAGACTCCTGGGCAGGAAGGGGCAGGTGCCTGATGAAGCCTCACCTTCAAGCCAGGGATGGCCTGAAGCCTGGGGCTTGGGCCATCAGTTTCCAGTGGAGTCCACAGCAGGAGTGAGAACTTATGATGTTTTTTCTGGTCCCACTCATGGCCACCCATGGACCAACGAGCATGGAGTTCCTCCCCTCTGAGCCCATAAAAACCCCAGACCTAGCCAGACTAACACAGATGTAGGGATGACCTGCCTGGAGAAAGGTCTCCTTTCCACTGAGAGCTGGCCACTCCTTGGAATGACCTGCCTGCAGAAAGGAGCAGGTCTTTGAGACCTGCTGTCCACTGAGAACTGGACAGATGTCAGAATGACCTGCCTGTGGTAGGAAGTTAGTTACTGTGAGTATCCTCTCTGCTGAGGGCTGAACACTTGTCAGGATGACCTCCCTGAGGAAAGGAGCTATGCACTTTGGGTCTCCTGAGAGCTGTTCTGTCACTTGATGAAGTTCCTCTCCACTTACTCACCCTCCAGTTGTCTGCATACCTCATTCTTCTTGGATATGGGACAAGAACTTGGGACCTGTGAAATGGCAGGACTGAAAGAGCTGTAACACAAACAGGGGTGAAACATGTCCTTCTTCTACTCAGTTGTTATGGGTGATGAGAAGGAGAAAAGAGCTGCGACCCTTCAGGGATCCCAGACCTAGGGGATCCTCGAGCCAGGGCTGTGACACCCTCTTTGGGACTTTGTGGTTACTGTCATCTCCAGGTTTCCCAGTGCCACCGTGGTCCTTGGTGCCTGCACTGGAAGCCACTTGTGGTATGCCTGGCCCAGCCACAGCCTCACATGGAGCCGGCTCCTGTGCTGGTGCCTGGAACTGTCTGCCCCACTGCAGCTCACACACCTGGCTGAGCACTGGGGTCGGGCCCCGTGGTCACTCACACAGCCCTCACTGCTCTGTGCCTGGCTCGCCCTTGGCAGGCATGCGATTTGGGCTGGTAGTGCTCTTGACCACAATGCCAAGCCAAGTGGGCAGAACAAGCCCAGCAGGCCCGAGCAAAACTCGGGTAAATGTGCCATCAGCCACAGAGGTTTCCAGCTGGAAAAGTGACACCCTACGGATCCTGTGACAATACGGATGACTGAAGAGCACACATACGATACCCTCCTCTTTCCAAAGTACATTAAAGGGAATTGACTCTTAGATTTCAAAGTATGTAAAAGCTCAGGCTTAGAATAAATGAAGAAGAATGGACATAGAAAATTATCTATATTTTTCTGCTCTTCAGGAGTTCCAAACCAGCTTAGGAAACATAGGGAGACCCCATCTCTACAATAGATTTTTTTTTTAATCAGCCAGGCATAGTGATACATGTCTGTAGTCCCAGCTGAGTGGGAGGGTCACTAGAGCCTGGAAGGTCTAGGCTGTGGTAGTCGTGATTGTGCCATTGCCCTCCAGCCTGGCAGACAGAGTGAAACTGTTGAGAAAAAAAGAATGGTATTGATACAGCTTATTTTCTGCACTCTAAAGGACAAGTAGGCTTGTCTTTTTGTTTCTTTTGCATGGAAATGATGTTTCACTACTTTAGATTTCCCAAGTATCTTTGTTTACAACAGTTACAAGTGATTGTTAATATTTCTCCTTGTAAACTAATTTCCTATTTGCAGCATTGTCAATCCTATTAAGGATGGCTAATATTTTCCCCTGCTATTTTAAGCAGATGTAACTATTATATATTGCAGTGAAAACAATAATAAACATTAATAACAATGCTGCATTTCTTCAACTCCCACTGTTTAGTTGTCAGGGTAGTTGGCTACAGACCAACAGAACTGACTCAATCTATATCTTAATTGCTGATCAATGAGTTGGATGATGTGTTGGAATCTGTTATTCTAGTCCTGGAAGTTCAGGGGAAAAAAACTATGACCCAAATCTGAAGGTATATCTGCTCAGCACTCCCTGGAGGCTTTCTCATCAGCACTACATATTTTAGGAAATCATAACATTTGAGAAAGGGCCATAGTGGTTGCTTGTCACAGACATGCATGCTAAAGAGACACCCATACATTGCTTACATGCGTTTGTTTCAATGTTTACCATTGAAAAATCTATTCAAATAATTTGTAAAAATTTATATTTATTTGTACCAAAATAAATGCTTTGCATGTAGAATTATATTGAGATTTTTTAAAGTACCAAGATTTTCCTTGTATTCCATTGGCATAATTGAGACAAATCCTCTCTTTCTCTCTTTCAGACTTAGCTGTCTGTATTTTCTTTTTATCCAGAGATAGAATTTCAATAATTCTCTGTGATTTCTCAATTACCCAAACTCCAGCCATGATATTGCCACCCACATATTTTACTCATCTGAAAACTCTACTATCATTTCTATGGAAAATGCCACTGAAATTACATCCCCTCACTATATGTAGGCTAGAAATAGCAGTTAATATTTTTCCTGTCACTTAGTGAATTATATCCTGCAGATGCATGTTCACTGTCCATGAAGTAAGAAACCTGACTGGATTCAGGAGAAGAAAAAGATTCTTTGTGCTTCTTTCTCAATTTTATTCAACATTCATTTACCTTTATCTCCATTTAGGAGTTTCAAGAAAAAATCAGCACTGTGTTGGCAAGAAAAATAATTAATATCGAATTTTTTAACTGAAAAATACAATGAGTGCCTGAAGCACCAAGGTATCACCATTAACAAATTCCGAAACGTTGGTATCTAGCAGTAATGGAGGAGGAATATTCAGGGACATGGTAACACACATGGATTATTTTGTAAATTGAAACTGTGTCTTCACTTCAGACAAAGATGCCATATGCAGGAATTTTTACATTCCTCCTTAAAAGTTATTGTTTTGTACTTTTTGTGTTTTCTTTTTTAAAGCAAGAGTGTAGGTTAAAAAATAAGTTTAATTTCCTTGGAGACAAAATGTTATATACATAAATTTATTACAACTATAATAATATTAATGTACTTGGATTTCTGTTTATGATTGAAAAATACCAATAGTTAAGATAAAGTCTGAATATATTCTCGAAGTAGAGGAAAAGATGAATAAATTTAATGTTAAATATTATTTATTTATTTATTTATTTATTTTTTGAGACAGAGTCTCTCTTTGTCACCCAGGCCGGAGTGCAGTGGCACAGTCATAACTCACTGAAGCCTCAAACTCCTGGGTTCAACTGATCCCCCTAACTCAGACTCCTAAGTATTAACAGTTGGGAATGTAAGGGGCTCTATATGTTGCCCAGGCTGGCCTGAATTCCTGGGCTCAAGAGATCCTCCTGCCTTGGCCTACTAAAGTGCTGGATACAGGTGTTAGCTACCATACCCAGCTCTAATTTACTTTTATAATATGGAAAAATCTTGTTCCCCTTTCCTTATTTTTTTAATCTAATAACAGTTACACTTTCTTTACTTTTCCTTTTTCTTTTTCTTTTTTTTTTTTTTTTTTGAGACAGAGTCTTGCTCTGTCACCAGGCTAGAGTACAGAGGCGCGATCTCGGCTTACTGCACCCTCTGCCTCCCGGGTTCAAGAGATTCTCCTGCCTCAGCCTCCCAAGTAGCTGGAACTGCAGGTGTGTGCCTCCATGCCCAGCTAATTTTTGTATTTTTAGTAGAGAAGGGGTTTCACCATGTTGGCCAGGATGGTCTCCATGTCGTGACCTCGTGATCTGCCCGCCTTGACCTCCCGAAGTGTTGGGATTACAGGCATGAGCCACAGCGCCCAACCAGTTATACTTTCAATGGACCGTAAATGCTCATTAATATCCAGAGCACTCATGCAACTAACTGATCTGATGAGTTTTCCCTAGAGAATTCTCAATCTCTGATGAGAAATAAGGTCAGAAATAGATTACTTACTATATTGAAAATTGTCATGTAGTCATTTTTTTACATACTATGCCTGCTAATCTTGTATAATACAGTGTGGTAATTTAATGTGATTTTCTCATAATTAGAAATGACATATTATTAAAATAAATATTTTTCCAATTGCCTGCAAGTTAACGTTCTACATCTACATATTTTTGTCAAATGCTAAGCAAAATATGCTCTTTAAAGAATTAATTGTAATAACTTTATTCCCTTCTGAACAATTCCCTAATAATTAAAAATAAAAGCTTAAACTTTAAAAAAAAAACATTGAAATTTAACCTTTCCACAGATTTTACTGTTGTGATTTTCATACAAAACATTTCACCTCAAAAAGATAGTATATTCTCATCTCATTTTTGGGTATATACTATGTAATTCAGATGTTAATTTAAGTCAGTTGACATCGCATAAAAACAATTACCAACTGCGAATCTGGATTTAAAATGCTCTGCCATTAAACAAAAACAACTGAGTACAATTAACATTTTTGTTTACATAAGCTATATCTCTTGACATTATTTTTATGGGATCACATTAAAACAAAAATGCCATTTTTCCTACTTTGTGACTTCTTTATATGTTTTGTCAGTGTACAAATACTAAAAATGTACATAAAAAGAATATTTTACCCTGAGAATTTAAAACTTTCTCTTATTTCTGATAAATATTATATAGTGTGTGTGTGTTTTCACTGTAAGACTAATGTCTACCTTAGAATGACTTAAAAGTTATTGTTATAGAGAACAATGTGAAAAATTTAGAAAATTGTTGTAATTGTAAAGTTTTATCAGTTATTTTTTAAAACCCTTTGATAAATGTTTCACTTATTTGGGATATACTCTTTGAGATATTTTGTTACCTCTATAATGAATGATGTGATTGAAATCCAGTTTATGTATGAGAGATGATTTTCTGGAATTTAAATTGCTGTAGCTTTTATCCTATATCTGTTATATTATTATTTTTCATGTGTTTTATTCTTAAACATTTTATTTGAAAGCTCATACATCAAAGAATATTTACTCTATATACATTTCAGAGAATTGTAATGAAATGAAGACTCACTTGGTCACCACTTGAGAACTAGAACATTACCAACATTCTGTGCTCGCCTTCAATTATGTTCCTTTCCCTCTCACCAGAGATATCAATATTCTGAATTTTATCTTACTCTATCCATTGCTTTTTCTGATGGTTTTATCTCCTAGGTGTCTATTCCTAAACAATATATTACTTAGTGTTACCTGCTTTAACATTTATATAAATGGCCTTATACTACAGGCATTCTTTTGGAAAAAAGATTGTTCAAAATTGTTTCTTTATTCATATATGTTGATATCTGTACATATGATTTATTTATTTCCATTGTGTTTCAGTTTTGTGTTATCACACAGTTCATTTATCCATTTTATAATTGATATACATTTGAGTCACTTTCCATTCCCTCTTTTGTTTTTTGGCTCTTGTTTGTTTGTTCATTTTTTGTTTGTTTGTTCATTTTTGTTTGTTTTTGTTTTTTGAGACTGAGTCTCGCTCTGTTGCCCAGGCTGAAGTGTAGTGGCGCAATCTCAGCTCACTACAAACTCTGCCTCCTGGGTTCATGCCATTCTCCTGCCTCAGCCTCCTGAATAGCTGGGACTACACGTGCCTGCCACCATGCCTGGCTAATTTTTTGTGTTTTTAGTAGAGACAGGGTTTCACCGTGTTAGCCAGGATGGTCTCAATCTCCTGACCTCATGATCTGCCCGCTTCGGCCTCCCAAAGTGCTGGGATTACAGGTGTCAGCCACCATGCCCAGCCTGTTTTGGTTTCTATTTTCACTTTTTGACATGAACATTCTTCTAATTTCTCTAAAGAAATAACACAATATGAGACTGACAAGTCATCGGAAGGTATACATTCATTTAACATTAATAAACAATGACATCTATTTTCCAATATGGGTTAACTAATTCATAGTGGTATGCAGTAGTTTATAGAAAGTTCTTTCCTTCCCAGTACTTAGTATTGTCAGACTTTTTATTTGTGTAAATCACATAATTTAAATGCCTTTGGTTACTAATGAGAACCATTGACTTTTTGTTAACCCAATATTGTTTTCTCTTTTTTACGTAGTATTATTTTCCTTTTATTTTTGCACCAACATTTTATATTCATTCATTCTTCACATTAATTTTTTATTTGCTTTACAAGGGAAAAAATCTTCTTCATGACGGTAATTTCTCTTTTCACTTTCCCAAAACATAATTTGATAGAATTATTCTTAATTTTAACTTAGTGACATTTAACCATATTTACTACATGCATTGGCTTTTGAATTTGCTTTAGAGGAGTTTAATCTATAGGTTTGGCTGAGGTCTCTATCTGAATGATTTATAATATACCTGTATTAATATCTGTTCACATATATAAGAAGTCATGTATGTTAAAAGTATGTCTTAAAAATGACAAAATTAGTGGGACATTATGGATTGAGAAATAAACTGTATTATTTAATGTCAAATTTGGTGAAGTGAATTAATGTGGTTGATAGGGGCAGGAGGCAGACAAATGCCTAGGTAGATAAGGGTGAAACTCTCCAGTGAAACTCCACCTCCAAGCCAAGGACAGTTTAAAGCCCAAAAGCCAAGCTATAAGTCAAATCCATGGACCTGATTGAGAAAACTTCTTCCCATTTAGCTTGCTTTCCTCTGGTTAAATCTCACCCTTCACCTATTTTACATATACCTACCCTTCCCTAATTGGTTTTTTACACTGTCGTGCCCACCTTTGAGTGCTGCCTTTGTTTTAACCTTTTTTTGCATACTCACAAACCAGTCAGCACACACTCCTTCTGAGCCCATAAAAGCCCTGGACTCAGCCACACTGGGAGAGAAACCACCTGACTCTGGGTGGTTGATCACCCTCACGTCCCTTCTCTGCTGAGATGTGTTTTGTTACTTAATAAAATTCTTCTCTGTCCTCCTAACCCTTCAATTGGCAATGTATCCTCATTCTTCTTAGATGTGGGACAAGAACTTGGGAACTGCCAAATATGGGTATGACCTATAACATGGGCAGGCTGGGGTACACCTGGCAAGCCATGGGCTGAGCCAGTGTGCAAGCCAGGCACAGCCAAAGTGGACTGAGTGGGTGGGCTATCTCTTGAAGCAGGTAGCGTGGCTGAGTGAGGCCTGGGCAGGGACATCACTGGCCAGAGGTCCCCAACTTGTAAATTGACAGAGAAAAATCCTGTGTCAAAGTTATCCATTTTTTTCCTATTCTGAGTGGTAAAACATAAAACTTTTTTTAAATCAGTAGATATATAATGACATGTGGATTTTAGGATTGAAAAATTTTTAATGAGGATTATAATTGTTTAGAATTGATAAGAGAAAATATGTTTAGAAATGAAGGAAACCAAAATATTTTACCCAATTGTGTCTCTTTAATGTAAATCTTTTTAGCTAAAGGCAATTAAGAAGCAATAAAGAAAGAAAACACAACCTCTCTCTATCCTATCCCCTTTCTGCTCTAAAGGCAGGAAGTAAATTTTACTTTTACTGAAGAGGGTGTAGGGATTTTATCAGCTCAGAAATGGCACCAACCAAGCCAGAGTAATAATGAAGCAAACTTTAGTACCCTCTCATAATTTTCCTTTCTTTGGGAGCTTGAAGCTGTTCTCATCTTTCTCTTTTCTCTGCTATAAAATGTACTTCTGTTTTTTAAAATATTTAAACAAAGCTCCTAAACCACTGCTTTGAGAGAGTTACTTTTAGATACACTTTTCTCCAGTGTGATGGGAAGCATGCATATTAATATCCTTCTGCTTGCTTTTCTCTTATTTATCTTTCTTTTGTTTCAGGGAGAGTGTTACACCTATGAACTTGTGTTAATGAAAAATTATATTTATCTCTTCTAAATGTGGAAAATATTGCTGGAAGAAACAGGCAATGAGTAGCATAAAGTCTGGAAACCCATGAGTTAATAATTACTGTTTTTTTTTCCAGGTAGGTCTTCTAATTTCTTCAAGTAATTTTGTATGTGTCATAACTGAAATAGCACCACATCTGCATAGTAACCAGATTGACCCATAGAAGGCTCAGGTAGAAACCTAGAAGACCATTCACTAACCACAATGACAAGAAGGCAAGATTTCTCAAAGCTCGAAAAAGTCTAGAGAATTTTGTTACAGGTAAAATAGAAAAATAATGATAGAAGAAACCAAGGTTCTTTAACTTTTATTTTTATGCCATTTTATTGTGACACTACATATACTGAATTCTTGTCAACCACTAACATTTATAATACAGATCTTACATCTCACAAGAAAACAGAGAGTGAGCAACCTCCTAGAATAAAAAGAGCTTCATGTGCAAGGCTCTTGAACTCCTATAGAAAGAACTGATATAGTTATTACCATAATTAATATATACATTATATCCAGGAAAGCCTTATGAGTAGTCAGGTATTGGGATTAATAAATAAGGCAAGATTGTGTCCTTAGGTGTCATCAAGAACTGCAGGATACTTCTTCAGTTCTTAAAATCTGGAAATTACAGTGAATCATTTATCTGAAGCTCAAGAAGAAGTTAGTTCTGCTTTATCTTAGTGGTTACTACTTTTAGTCAGAATTTTAGACGAGAAAACTGTAATTACAAAGAGGGAAGATGTCACAAGATGAAGTCCAAACCTCAAAAGTGCTGTTAATAATGGTTATTCTTTCACTTATAGTATAATCACTCTCAGCAGATATAATCTTGAAAGTAAAATATTAATGTAAAATAATGGTATTAAAATCTTGTCAGAAATTAGTAGAATTATCCTAGTGGCGATGCCAAAGTTCACCTATTTTATGTATATATTATAACTGTATCAACATAATCAATAAAAGTAAGTGGTCACTAACTAGAGTTCTGAAGGAGTTTCAGGACAGAGGATCAGAACTCACTGAAAGAAAATGGGTCTTTGTAAATACTTGAGCACTTTCAATTGTATCAACACAAACTAATAAGGTTACATTTTTTCTTTACACTCTGATTTTTTGAATAAACTAAATGAATAGCCAAGAAAATTGGGTTAAAATGAAATTTAAAAGACTATTCTAGGTACTTTTCTATTCTATTTTCATTTATACTGAAATATTTCATATGTCAGTTAAGAAACTCTGTTCCTACTTACTAATCATTTTCCACAGAAATTATGTGCTCAAAATTAGAGTTTATAATATTTGTAGAATTGCGTGTTTAATATATTTATTTCAATATCCCCAAACTTAAATTTCTTGGTAACTCAGAAGAAAAAAATCCTTAGAAATGGATGATGACTGAAGACAATACTAGAGAAGGATCTACAACTATTCATGAGTAAGCCTCCAAGATCTCTCTGCAAACAGTTAACTAGTTTTTACATTGTATAGAGGGTGTTTGTGTGTGAATGGAAACCGTCTATGAAGTTTCAAGTACTAGATATACTTAGGAGTGAAGGAGTGGAAATAAAGTAAAGCTTGGGTCAGTAAAAACAACAACAACAAAAACAACCATAGAGATCAGTCAAATTGAATCATGTAAAGTGACTCACTGTATGGAATAACTATGCCAGGGAAGACTAAGGTGAAAATAATGTTGATTTCATGGTGGAAGTCAGAATAAACATTTTAAGCCTAAATTCCTGATAGAGCTGGAATACCTAGAACTATTAAAGGTAACCAAATAATGTGTAAGAAAAATTTTCTGTGACAAATTATTAGATATTTCTAAGAGATTTAAACATAAAACTAAATTAATCTTAAGCTAAGTCAAGTTTAATACCTGAAATCTTCACTTTGCTAACTTTATTAACATTTAGAGATTAGGGAATTCTTTTATATTTTTCACTTTCTATTTTTTTCTGCCCATACCACTCCTCCTCCTGACTCTGAGACAGCCAAGTGGGAGGGGGGACCTCAGAGAAACTCCAGCCAGCGTGCCCACTGGGGTGGAGCCTGGGGAAGTTCATGCCCTTTGCAGGGAGGAGGAGCCTGGCCCCTCCTCTTCCTGTGTGGAAGCTGGGATTCCAATGGCAGGCAGGAAATCCTCTAGTAGGTGATCGTGGCCTTCCTTGGGATCTCTGTTTCCCCCTTTTATTCCCTTTTCACCCAGTAAAACCCTGCTTTGCTCACTCTTTAAAGCATCTGTGAGCGTAAATTTTTGTGGCCATGGGACGGACAAGAACCACATGTTTACCTGAAGTCCTGTGACATTTTGGTGTGCAGCACGGGAGCTCCAAAAGTGGTGAGTAAAATGGGGGCTCAAAATCTGTCACTGTTGTTTCTAAGTCTTTACATCCTCGGACTTCTGAGGGTGGGGGAACCATGCCCCCACCCCCGTGGCTCCCGGGACTTTTCATAGCCTTTTCCTTACTTTTTTGGGACCCATTGCTAAGCAGCAGTTCCTTGCCCTGCTGGGGCTAGGACGCATGGCCCAAGGGTCCCACACAGCTGGCTGGCTGGTTCCCAACCACAAGCCACCGCAGCCTCCCCCTTTCCTGGCCAAAGGGTTTAGCTTTATCGGACAGTAATTAAGCTTTACCTCTGGTGGAGGAACCAGTTGCATAAGAATAAGAGGTTCTTCCCCAGGCATTTTTAAACTTTTTTTTCTTCCCCTTTTCCCTTTTCTACCCAACAGCAGTTAACCTTTAAAGGTTTTTTTCCCCCTTTTAGAAGATGTTTTTACTAAACCAGGCTCCCCGCCAACTATCCAGCTATCACTGTTTGTACACTTTGTAAAGTTTTGGTTGTGAAAAAGGATTTGTGGGGCTAGTCTTGGGCTGTGGCCAATCTGGTGTGCTTTGCGTGTCTGTGTGGTTTGGTTGCAGCCTCCATCTTGCTTTGCATCCTGGGGGCATGGCCAGTAACTGCTTGGCAATCCCTCTTGTTTGATAAACCCTCTTGAGGGAATGAGCCTTCTCAGATTAGATATCTGCATGTTTTCCTAGCCCTGTCTCTTTTAGGGCCCCACCCAGCGACTGGGTTTTCTTCTGGCTGGCTGTGTAAGTACTATGTGTGATGTTTGTAAAAAGAGCTCTAATAATTTGGCCTAAAGAAAGAAGTGTTTGGATCAAGTATTTTTTTAAGGGAAGTTAAAAGCTGTGGTACCTTTCAGTTCACATGACTTTCAGAAATAAATATCTTTCAGAAATAAAAACAGCCCTAAAGACTACTGGGAAAATGCAGGTTAGATGGAAGTTTGCTAAGCGTTTTGAGGTTACAAACTGCTTCATGGGTTTTGAGAACTGTCTGTCTTGCCTGCTTCACAATTGGTAAGGCCTAGAGAAGTATGAAACTAAATGCACCCTTAACTAAGAAGGCAAACATTGACTCCAGTTAGCACAATTAAAGCAACTTACCAGGATTTACCTTAAAGTTAACAATTGTTAAGGGTTACCATTATAACATGTGATTGAAACTACTGAAAATAGATTTACATGCAAGGTGTGTAAGAACAGTAAAATGTGTTTTTTAGTAAAAGGTTATAAGAAGGGATGGAAATAAAAATCTTTGCCTAGGGGCAAAGGATTGTTTTGAGTTAATTTAGGAAAAAGCTGAAAGTTCAAAGAAGTGGTAGAAGAATTGTGGAAAATAATCTTGCAGAAGAGACTCTCTGTGTGAACATATTGACTAAATTTTAAAAAGGGTATTATATGGTTTTTCTGTAAATTGAGCATTGAAATAAAAGCATAACAAGGTTTTCCTACGGTTCTAATCTGCTCTTTGGCAAAATTTGTAAAGGGTTATAAAAGGTCTTTGTTTCTTTAAAATTTCTGAGTCATGATTTTGGCAAAATAACTTACGATAATCTGAAATTCTATTTTATAATATCAAGTGTTTTAAACCTTAAGTATTTAACAGCCTTCCCAAAATAAAACTTCAGTTTCAAAATTGTCTTCTCTGGCACCTGGCTTTTTGAATGCTTCAGAGGACCCATGAAGTGTTCAGAAAAGGGAGGTTAAATAGGATTATTTAACATGTTTAAGTACATGGAATTGCCAAAATGATGCTCAGTCTTCTTTAGGTTATATCTTGGTGAATAATGCTAATATACATGCCAAAATTGTATGGGATTTCTAAAATTCTAATGTCTGAGTATATGCTATGAATTATAATTAAGGTTTTTATGTTTAAGTTATTGTAAACCACTGAGATAACCAAACTTCTTTGTCAATCATGTTTCTAACTGTAACTACGTGGATATTTTGCTATTCACAGACAACTGTTGTCATGTTGTAATCCTTTTCAAAAGATGGTTTATAATGAGCTATAGGACACTGACAGGTGCTCTCAAACATAATTTCTGATTGCACTTGAGACAATCAGGTTTCTGATAACTTTAGACATTTTAACATTGACATAAAGGAAAATGTATAGGATTCATGAAGAGCTGCAATGTTCATGAATATCCAGTAAAACAAGAGTTAACTAAATGAACTGAACTTAGAAAGCTGAAGCAACCTTTTGAACCATTGCTTGGAATATTTCTGATCCATGTTTTGTTTTTTCAGAGTCAAGTGAACTTATTTTGAACGATTTATGGCCTTTAATAATTACATAAGGTATATACTCCTGTGATCAAAATTTGGAGCATGTTTGTTTCTCTCTGCCTGGTTCCTCCAGAATTTAGAACCTATCTGTGAGTACTCTTAACTTATGGCAATATAGCTGTTTGCATCAGTGCAATAAGAATTTATTTTTCTTTTGCAACAGGACACAATTGGAAAAAATGGTTACCAAGGCTTTGACTGGAAGGGTATGCTTCCCTTTAAGGAGTCAAACTCTACTTACAGAGCCAATAAAAGCCCCATGGGAGACTGGCCTCATACCTTCATCTGCACAATCCCTGTACAGAGTTCCTGACCTGTGGTCAGTAAAGAATGTCACTTTCTAACAGGTCTAGAAGCTCCAAGTTTATCTTGTGACCTTAAGAGGAGAGGATCACTCAATGCACAAGTATTTAAGGATACAAACCCATGCTTGGCTTTAAAAGGTTTTATCTGAGATTCCTTGCGGAACAGAATTCCATGAAAGCCAATCTAAAAGGCCTATGTAGAAATGATTATTCTTGCTGCACTTTATGCAGATAATCAGGCCAACTATAAAACTAAATGCAAACCACTCAGTCCTATGATGATGCCTTTTATTAACAAACATGAGGACTAGAAAGAGAGAAATCATGTATCAAAATTTATCATACATTATCATTCAATTCTAAACTCACCAGTTGTTTTTCAGTTTTTACCTACATTTTTAGACTAACCCCGCTTGTTCCTGTGAACCAACCAGCAATCTCTGGCTGCAGCTCAGAATGAACAAGAGGATGGGAAATGTGAAAATGAGGATCAATATTCTAGTTCTGAGCAATTATCCTGCAAATCCTTCCAGGTGATGGAATAAATAGGGTGCCCATCACCCAGAGGTTTCCTTTTTGGGAAAGTAAGACCAAGGGAACTAACCAAAGCAAAGCACCATGCCCCCAAATCCTAGCAAGCATAACTGTAGCTACCAGTTATCTGGGTTATGTCACAAAGTATCCCTTTGTCTCCCTTGTTGGAGGAGGACTCAGTTCCACAGTTTCAGCTTAGCATTCAGCTTATGATAAGGAGTCCATGCAACTGCCCCAAGACACATTTTTGTCCCAAACTCAATTCTGAGCTTCAGGTCAAAGCCCTAGGAAAGAAAACTGGATCTAAAAGATCCAGAGGCAGATGACAACAGAGGTTACAAGACACAGTGCAGGTGAGCATGGCTGATTCCTGCCAATTAAGCCAACCCCAAGCTTCCTGTTTCATGGATAAAGGCCACGTTAATATCTATGGCATAAATGAAGTCTAGGGAACTCCAAGGCTACTGACAGTAGGTGGGAAAGAGACATAGATGAGAGCAGATACTTGCTATTCTCTAGGACCTCCCTGCTTCATGGGTGCAAGCCACTTTGGCACTCATGATGAGACCTGCCAAGGTCACTGGAACTCGGGGATGCAAGGATGGAAGATGGAAAGAGGACACTGTTCTCTCTCTCCCTCACGTACCCTGTGTATCTGCTAGGAAGAGAGGGGAACCAGGGATGCTGCTCCCCTCTTTCTAGATGGGTAGCCATTCATCTTCAGTCTGTACCCCTTTCAAATGCATCCTGAACCGCTAGGACTCCTTTGAAAAAAACGCCTTCTTTTTCCTTTCTCCTCCTCAGTTCTCCTTTCACTAATAGGTAATTATGTTTCTGTACTATGAGACACTTCCCTCAGATGCATTTGCCAAACTGGAAAGAGTTAATTGCCCAAAACTTACACTGGTTGGCGTAGGATTGAGGTCAGGGGACGGAAACCCAAAAGCCCAAGGCAACAGCAAAAGAGTAAAGTTTTTGTTTGTTTGTTTGTTTTGTTTTGTTTTACCAGTTGTGCTTTTGGCCTCTCTCTCCCTGTGTAAACTGGTAAAATACCTCAGAATTTTAGAGCTGTCGTTAGCCCTCCCCTTGTTTCATTTTGATACGTTTTCTAATAACCCAGTTTGTCTGTTCTTGCCTTCAGGCCATCAGACTCCAAGCAGTCATGCAACCAGAGGCTCTGACAATGACCTCTCCTGCTGGGAACCCTTGAATAGGCCTCTAGGAAAACTCTGACCCATTTCCCCAAAACAGTGCCCCCTGTCAGCAGGAAGCAGTTAAGATCAGTCTTCATCCTTATCCTTAATCTAATGGCAGTTAGATGTACTTCTTTAGAGGGGGAAGTGAGACAGCCAGGTGGGAGGGGGTCCTCAGAGAAACTCCAGCTCCTTGGAGAAACTCCAGCCATCCTACCCACTGAGGTGGAGCCTCGGGAAGTTCACGCCCTTTGCAGCATGGCCTGCCTGGCCCCTCCTCTTCCTTCCCTGGAAACCAGGGATTCCAACAGCAAGTGGGAAATTCTCTAGCAGGGGACTCTGGCCTTGCTGAGGATCCCTGTTTCCCCTACTCTTTTTTCCCCTTTTCACCTAATAAAACCCTGCTTAGCTCACCCTTTAAACCGTCTGCAAGCCTAAATTTTCATGGCTGTGGAATGGAGAAGAAATCTGTCTTTAGCCAAACTAAGGAAAGTCCTGCAACAGTTTCATGAGTGTTTTCTTCTTGTCATTTAGATCAAACTCATCAATTCCTAGAAGAATCTTGTTCATTCCCTAGTTCAAGCTGCTTCTCATTCGTTGAGTCTCTCTCTAACACATTATCCTATTTGTGCCTGTCATGGTACACTGTACCTAAAATGATTGAATAGTTTCTTTGATAATTTAGTTTCCTGCCATTAGAATATAAGCTTATTAAAGACAAGTTTACTGTTTGTCTTGTTCATTCCTATATCCCCATCACCCACAACACAACCCATTCCCCGTCTTGCATACCACTGCCATTTAGTTTATTTGGTTGACAGTTGCCGTGATCTCTGTATTCAGTTCAGGATATGCATCCTTTGGATTTATAGTGGCATTCTGATCAGGAATATCAGCATCATTCTTTTCTGTGGATTATTCATCTGTGAGGCTCTAAATGGTTTTGTTTATGTGCTTGTTTTTGTTCAAAGGTCAGCTCAATCTTATATTTAATTCTGAAAAATATGACATGACAAATGTTAATTATAATTATTCACTTGTGCTTGACAAATACTGCTTTCTAAAGAAAAATTATCATTGTGATACTGTTTCTTTAAAACCCCAAAATGTAACCAATGGACTTCTCTCTAGTATACTATACTAAGACTTCAATACTTTTAAGCTATTGTTTTCGTTTTTTATTACTCAAACTGTTTATATATGGAGACTGCTTATCAGATAAATTCATTCTGGGCTTTTTGCAATTATACTTCAACTAGCATTCTTACCTTAAAAAGCTAATAGTATTGTGTTTTAATAAAATTGAATAAAACTCAAATATACCCAGTTTTCACAATCTTTTTAAAAGATTCTATTGACAGTAAGCAATTTTTAGTTGGAATTTTTATCAAAAATATCCTCCAAACCAAAAGCTTTGGACAAAATATTTAGTTTGATTTATTTTGTCATTATTGTGGCTGTAAATGTTTGTGTTTATGTAAACTGTTTTTGTCTACATGGTATTGAAACATGAATTTTTTTGTCTCAACTAAAAACAATTGTATTCCAAGATATCTTGAAGTGTCTTCACGTGTGTAAAATAGTACTTCAGCATTACTGTATTTACAATGATATTAATTAGAGGTAGATCCATCCTATGTGGTAAAATGAAGAGGACTCTAATATTTCTGGTCTTAAACTGTTATGCAGTTTCAACAATGAAAGTTTATTACTTGGGGCTAATTGTTTTTTAATTCCAGGGCTTAAAATATGTTGTTATTATTATTAATTATGATTATAAAGACAATTTTATTATTTAACTGTATCTAGGAAAATGAAGGAATTGAAAACAAACTTCAACTTGGCCAAAATTTAGCCTAGAGCTATTGCCTGAAAAATAAGTAGAACCCATAGCAAACAAGCATTGTGTGAATCATGTAGTGTTTTGTTTTGCATTGCCATACCTGTCAATCAGCCTAAACTGTTGATTGTCCATGTAAACACATAACATAATAATGTTAAACATTTTTTAAAAGGCAGTCCAAAATACAGGGCATAGTGTGTTATTGGTGGAAGTTACTGGTGATGAAGGAGAATGTAAAATTGTTTTAATTCTCTTTACATTTTTCATTGCTCCATTTTAAATACATTTTAATAGACATTCATTATATTTAGAAATTAAATGTTTGGGATATCTAAATAAACATTAGTTCAGTTATTTTTCCCTTTTGTCTTTTACATCTGAAACCTTTTAGGCTTTGACCTAGATTCAGATTCAGTGGCACTAATCACTAATACTTAACAAAAAAACAATTAAAATGTGAAGTATGCTAATGTCTTACTTCTTTGAATATTCTACCCCTGAGGATTATTTGTTTTTAATTCCCATCACTTTTTAACAGCACTCCTAGGAAACATTTAACAATAGTTCTTAAATAAAGATAATTTTTTGAAAGAATAATAAACTTAGCAAGATAATTTTCATATTCAAGGATATAGTCAAATACATTTTCTAAAAGACATTTTATTTCTTAGGCAAAATTAGATTTTTACAACTGACATAATGGTATAGGCTATTATTCTATGACAGTTTAATAAAATATTGGCTAATTTAGGTATATAAAGAAGGTTTTGCTTTGTGCATTATAGACTAATTGACTTAAATTATTTTAAAATATTTTCTTACATTTAAATATTTTCCTGTAGGACATGAATCATAAGCATTCAAATTACCTACTAGAAAATTGTGTAATGTCATAAATAAAGTATAACAGTTAAATTTTTGGTGGACCTATTTTATCTGAATACAGTAACTTAGTATGATTGTTTCAGATATCTCAGGATAAGTACAAAATCTACATTGTGAACACCCCCAAAGGTACTCACTCAGAAACACATTTTGTACACTTACAAAGATAACATCCTTCACAAAAGAAAAGAAAGCAGTTTGCATAAATCTTAATAATTTGAAATAAATCATACTATATACAACAGTAATTGAAATGAAATTATATGATTAAGTAAATTACCTTTAGCCTGTGTTCTACTCAGAATACACATAACAACAACAAACTTTAAACTCAGCCCAATTCCTGAAACGTTAATGCAAACAAGTATAATAAAGGTTTAGCAGAAGAAGTATGCTTTAAACATCAAATGCTCAGTCTCTAAATTCCCATACAAGATATCTGACTGTCAACTAAAAATTCAGAGGCCTATGAAAAGATAACAAATAACAAATAACACTCTAATGAGTGAAATAAATAATTACAGGATTAATATATGACAAAATGTTGGAACAATCAGAAGGAGAATGTAATGTAACTGTGATTAACATATTAAAAGCTTTAATAAAAGTGGAATAAAGTATGAAAGACCAGAAGGATACTTTCAGCAATCAATTGACTATAAGAAAGAAGCAAATGAAGATTCTAGAAGTCAAAGCACAGTAACAGGGATGAAGAATGGCTTTGAAGCACTCATTAGTAGATTCAACACAATCAAGAGAAAAGTCAGTAAACCTGAGGATAACCCGAATAGAAATTGCTGAAAATAAAACACAAAGAGTGAAAAGAGAGAAGGAAAAAGAAAAAAGCAAACAGGAAAAGTTGTAGGACAATATTATATATACTAACATACACATAGTTGACACCCAGAAAGAGAAGAAAGACAGAAAGGGCTGAAAACAATTACACTTTGAGAATTTTGCAAAATCAGTGCCAGACACCAAACGACAGATTCAAGAAGCTCAGGTCACCAAGCAGAATAAAAACAAATAAAACAACAGCAAAAACACAAACAAAAACCTCTCCTAGTTGTGCCATGTTGAAACTGCCAAAGGTCAAAGACAAATAGAACATCTCTTAGGCATTCAGAAAAAGACATATTTCCTACATAAAAGCAGTGTTAAAAATAACAGCACACTTCTCAAACGTTCCACACAACCAAGAAGACAATGAAGTGTCATTTTAAACGTGCTAAATGAACACACACACACACACACACACACACGCTCAGACCTAACTTCTGTGTCCAGCAAAAATGTGTTTTTCAAAAAAGGGGAGAAATAAATATTGTCCTAGACAAACAAAAACTGAGAAAAAACAGAAATGATGTACTCTATGTTTATAGCACAAGTAAAATTTAAATATTTGACAATGACATCACAAAGATAGAGGAGGGTGATTGAAAAAATTTATTGTAAGGTCTTTAACCCGTACATGTGCAATGTTATAGAAACATAGAATCAGATTAATTTAAAATGCATATTATAAACCCTAATAAATTTCCTAAATCTGATTTAAAGTACTGTAAGCCAAAAGAGCAAAGTAAGCTAGAATTTCTTAATGCTCAGTTAATCTGTAAAAGTGAGAAAAGAAGAAAAAACTAACAATGAACAAAGGAACAAATAAAAATTAGCTACCAGATTAGTATATTTTAATCCAACTATATCAAATTTACTTTAAATACAAATGTTCTAAACACACCAGTTTAAATTAAAACATTGTCAAATGGGATAAAAATGTAAGACACAAGTATATGCTCTCAGCCGGAAAACCATATTAAGTATAAATATGTAAAAATATGAAAAGCAAATGGATTAGAAAAGGTACATAATGCACAAAATAATAAAAAATAGAATTATAGCCGGGTGTAGTGGCTTATGCCTGTAATCTTAGCACTTTAGGATGCTGAGACAGGAGGATCACTTGGGCCCAGGAGTTCAAGACCAACCTGGGCAACATAGTGAGACCCAATCTCTACAAAAATTTTTTTTAAAAATAGCTAGATGTGGTGGCACATGTTTGTAGTTCCAGCTATTTAGGAAGCTGAGATGGGAGGATAGCTTGAGCCTGGGAAGTAGGGGCTGCAGTGATCCATGATCACACTACTGCAGGCCCTGTCTCAAAAAAAAAAAAAAGAAGGAGAAGAAGAAAATTAGAGTGTCTATGTTAATATCAAACAAAGTAAACATCAAAACAATAAACATTATCAGAGGTAACAAGGAACATTACTTTATGATAAAAAGGTCAATTCTCCAACGAGACATAACAATCTTAAATTTTTAAAGAGTTTTAAAAATATGAGACAAGAATGGAACTGAAAGATGAAATAGAGAAATTCAAAATTATAGGTAGAAAATGCAATATGTCTATCTCAGTATTTAATAAAGAAGTAGGCTGAAAATTAGGGTATGATGACCTCAAAACACTATTAACCAACATTTCATAATTGATATTTACAAAACACTTCACCCATCAAACACCAAAAAAAATCACATTAATTTGAAGCTCACAGGGAACATGCACAGGATGGAAAACATTCTAACCTCTAAAACAAACTAAAAATTTTAAAATACAAAAAAATCTGCAAACTATGTTCTCTAGTCATAATTGAATAAAATTATAAATCAGTAACAGAAAGATGGGTAGAACACTGCAAAATATTTTATAATTGAACAACACACTCTTAACTCATGGGTTGAAGAAGAAGTGTCAAGATCGTTAAAAATATTTTGAACTAAATGAAAACGTAGCAAAATGTGTGAGATGCAGTAAAAGCAGTGTTTAGAGGGAAATTTATATCATTAAATGCATATATTAGAAAAGAAGAAACATTTGAAAATCAATAAATATAATACTCTTTTTTAGAAAACTAAAGAAAAAAAGCACCATTCAACCCTAAAGCAAATAGAAAATGAATGTAGTACACATAAACCTAAGAAATTGAACACAGAAAAATCATAGAGAAAATCAATGAAAACAAACATTGGTTTTTTGAAAAGATCAATAAAATTGATAAGCCTGCCAGTTTAGCCAAGAAAAAAGAGAGGATACAATATCGTGAATAAAACAAGTATCATCTCTGCTGATTACAAAGGGAATACTAAGAACAACACTGCCCAGACATTTGACAACTTAGGTGAAAAGAAAATTCCTTGAAAGGCACAACTATCAAAACATACTCAAGGATAAATAAATAGCCTGAATAACTTTATATATGTGCTTTAAATACATTTAATTATTCATTAAAATCCTTCCAAAAGAGAAAACGTAGGTGGTTATATTGGTGAGTTCTACCAAACATGTAATGAAGAAACAATACTAATTCTACATAATCTCTTCTAATATTACAGGCAAGGAGAAAATGCTCCCTCACTCCTTTTACCAGGTCACCATTACCATATTACCAAAACCAGAAAAAGACATTTCAAAATGAGAAAACTACATACCAATATCTGTAATGACTATAGACAAAACCTTCAATGAAATTTTATTAGACCAAGTCAAAAAATGTGGGCCAGGTGTGAAGGCTCACGCCTGTAATCCTAGCACTTTGAGAGGCTGAGGTGGGTGGATCGCCTGAGGTCAGGATTCCAAGACCAGCCTGGCCAACATGTGAGACCCTGTCTCTAAGAAAAATACAAAAATTAGCCGGGCATGGTGGCGGGTCCCTATAATCCCAGCTACTTGGGAGGCTGAGGTGGAAGAATTGCTTGAGCCTGGGAGGTGGAGGTTGCAGTGAGCAGAGATCCCGCCATTGCACTCCAGTCTGGGGGATAGAGTGAGACTCCGTCTCAAAAAATAAAAATAAAAATAAAAAAATTAAAAATAAATAATGAGCAACTGGGTTCATCTAGGAATACAAGTTTGCTTCAATATTTGGCAATTAGTAATTGTATTCACCATGTTAATAGATGAATGAAGATAAACCGAATGCTAATCTTAATAGGTGCAGAAAATCTTTGACAAAATTTGATATCCATTCATAATAGAAACTATTAATCAAGAAAAGAAAATGATATTAAGCTAATAAAATTTTCAAAAAGCCTATAGCTAGCATAATACTTAATGTTAACATAATGAATGTCCCCCACCCCAAGTTTGAGAACAAAGCAATGTTTTCCTTTCTTACCATTCCTATAAACATTTTACTAGAAGTCCTAGAAAATGCAATAAGGCAAGAAAAAATAAAATACACTTTTCTATGTTACAATGTCAATATAAATGTCTATTATATTCTCATATGTTAGCAATGAATAATCAAATTTTGAAATAATACCTTCTTAGTATAACACCAAAATAGAAAAGTTATCGGTTTAACAAAAAATACAGTATCTGTGTTAACTATGAAACACTAGTTAACAAAATTAAACAGGCAAATAAATTAAGAGATGTAAATTGTTCATTAGTTAGAGGATTGAAAATGTGGTGATGTCAATTCTCCTTAATTTTACTTATGGATTTAATACTATTCCAATTAACATCCTAGTAACAAAATTGTGAATATAACAACATGACACTAACATTTATGTTAGTTATAATATATTTATATTAAGACAGAGCCAAAACAGTATTAAAAAAGAAAAATAAAATTGGAGGTTTGTCATCTCTGATCTTAAGACTTCCTATAAAGCTACAGTAATCAAGACAGTTTGGTACATATCAGCACAAGGATAGACACATTCATTATTAGAAAGAACATAGAGTCCAGAAATAGACTTACACAAATAAAAATGTACTTGTTTTTGATAAAGTTCTAAAGGTAATTCAGTGAAGAACAACAAAAACCTTAAAAACCCTATGTCACATCTTGTACAATATTAATTTAAAATGAAGGATAGGTCTAAATGTAAACCTACAAACATTTTAGAAGATAACATAGGGGGAATCTTTATGTCCTTGAGTTCAGCAAAGACATTTTAGATATGAAAGTAAAAGAAGAATCCTTAAAAATGATAAGCCAGATTGTATAAAAATTAAAAACTTTTTCTCTGTGAAAGATACTATTATGAAAATGAAAAGACAAGCCAAAACCTGGGATGAAATATTTGCAGCCCTTATGCCTGATGAAGGAATTCTCTCTAGAATAGGCTAAAAGAATATAAAAAATTGTTGAACTTACCATTATAAAACAAACAATTCCTATGACATTACTTGCAAGAATCTGAACAGACTCTTCACAAAACAACATATATGGATGGCAAATAAACATAAAGATTCTCCACGTCATTAATCTTCAAGGAAATTGAAATTAAAACCATATTGAAATATTACTGTTCATATATTATAATGTCTAAAACCAAAAGAACAAAAACCAACCTGAAAATAAGAGCTTTTCAAGGTGCTGAGAAGTGGAACTCTCATATGTTGCCACAAGGGATGCAGAAATGGTATGGCCACCTTGGAATAAAGACTGGCAGTTTTCATAGTTGTTATAAAGTTATACACTTAACCATAGACTTCTTAGTAATTTCACCACAAGTTATTTAACTGATGTGGTTTGGCTGTGTCCCCACCCAAATCTCATCTTGAATTGTAGCTCCCATAATTCCCACATGTTGTGGGAGGGACCCGGTGGGAGATAATTGAATCAAGGGGGTGGTTTCCCCCGTACTGTTCTGGTAGTGAATAAGTCTCATGAGATCTGATGGTTTTATAACAGGTTCCCCCATTCACTTTGCTCTCATTTTCTCTTGTCTGCAGCCATTTAAGACATGTCTTTTGCCTTCTGTCATGATTGTGAGGCCTCCCCAGCCAAGTGCAACTGTGAGTCCATTATACCTCTTTTTCTTTATAAATTACCCAGTCTTGGGTATGTTTTTATCAGCATTGTGAAAATGGACTAATACATTAACCTAGTGAATATGTTCACCCAAAAGTCTGTATGCAATAATTTATAGGAGTTTTATTCATAACTGAAACTGGGAACAACCCAAATGACTTTCAAAAGATGAATGATTAACACACGTAGACACATCCATGCAGTGGAATGTTACTCAGCTATAAAAAATAATTAACATGGATTTACACAACATGGATGCATTTTCAATGCATTTTACCATGAAAGGAACAAGCCCCAATTGTATGATTTCAATTATATGACATTCTGAAAAGGCAAACTATAGAGACAGAAAACAAGTCAGTGATTGCTAAGAGTTGAATGCGGGAAGACGAGTTAACTACAAAGAAGCAACACAAGAGCCTTTTGGAGATAATAAAGTTATTCCATATGATATTGTGGTGGTAGACACATATATCAATGCGTTTGTCAAACATACAGAACTATCCACCCAAAAGAGTGAATTTTACTGTATACAAAGTTTTGAGAAACCCAATTGACAGGAGAAACCTAATATGAAATACAGACTTTGGCCAATATATCTGACTATATTGCTAATGTGTGATATAATCACAGTGAAGCAGGAGGAGAATAAAAAAGCTACCTCAAGTAACTCATAAAATGGTGGGTTTTTTTTTTACTAGATACCATAAGACAAAAGGCAAGTATAATTGTATCCAAATACTGTGCCTTTGTGAAAAAAATAGCCTAAAGGGTATAGATCAGCAATTCTGAACCACTATACTTAACATATTATTGTTGAACAAATGTTTAAATATAATATAGATAATGTGAGCCACATTTTTTTACTGTAGGATAAAGAGGTTGTAAATAAAGGGGAATGATAGATGTAGTGCTGGGTTGAACTTGGAGATATCAGTATGAACACATTTATTATAATATATGCATAGATACAGAAATAGGCACAGATATGTGTATATATATGACTTAGTATACATATATACATTTCTTAGTCCAAAACACGGAGAACCTAGAAGCAGGCTCCCCACCAGCAAAGAAAACACCTAGAACCCATATTATAGTTTCTAAATATAATTCTCTAATTAATTGAACCAGGGTTTCTTGGAGAAATTATTGGTGCTAGGGTTGTAGCAGGGAAAGACAAGACAAACCCAAAACAAGTTGCCAAGCCAGGAGGTAAGGTAGAATCTTAAAAATATACTAATTGACAAGAGGAGAGAAAAAGGAGAAAGAGGAGAGAGAAGGGGAAGGAGAAGGAGAACGGGAGGAGGAAGAAAGGGGAGAGAAAAGAGGGAGGAGAAAGGAGGAGGAGCAGGAGGACCATCACCCAGAAGCCAATGGAGGAGGAGGAGGAGGAAGGGGAAGAGGAGGAGGAGAAGGAGGCAGAAGAGCAGGAGGACCACCACACAGAAGTCAACTGGAAAAAGTTCCCACAGATTAACTCAGGAACAATTTGAGCCATAAAGTACATAATGACAGTCTTGGATTATAACTCAAAGAATAAAATTCTCTTGAATCTATAGCGATATAAGAAAATAAGTCAATAAATAAGTCAGGAGAAAGGAGCAACTTTAACTTGCAGAAGAATTCTAATACATGTAGGAGTGAAGGAGTACAAAAATCACCCCAAAAACATCACAGTAAACAATGCCGCATGCAAGAGAGGACTGCTAGAATTAGTGGAAGAAACTTAAGAAACTTTAAGAAGAAATAGGATATTTGCATGTCCTCAAAGCTTCTTCTCTAAAATATTTGCTAATATGGTGACTTCTATGGTTCCTTCAAGAGGTGAGCTTGATTTCCCTGTCTTTGGGTATGGGCTGTGTACTTACTTTCTCACTTCTAATAAATAGAGTACAGCAGGTTTAAAAAAAGCAACTCTACAGTGGAGAGAAGAAACCTAATGGATGCTGCTTTTACCAAGATATCAAGGTTAACATTACCAGTAGTAAGACAGTGATTATCATGTATTCCCTGACACAAAGAAGAAGAAGGGAAGGAGAAGGGCATGTCATTTCTATGCTATGCTTCCCCAAAATGCATACCCTACATCTAATATGAGAAAACAGCAGCCAAAAATAAATTGAAGGACATTTAATTACACAACTGCAAGTATTCTTTTAAAAAAAGCCAGGCCATGAAAAACAAAGAAAGATGGAGAAAATGTCACAAATTAGAGAAGACAATGAATACTTGCCAACTATACATAATATGATAGCTTAGATTTGATCCTAAACATAAAAATAGGAAACACATAAGTAGAAAAACTGAGAAAATCTGAATAATGTCTGTGGCTTAATTAGTAGCAGTATATCAATGCCAGTATCTTAAGAGTGATTATTGTCCCATGGTTATGAAGATGCTAGTATTAGGGAAAGCTAAGATGGGACCAGGTGATGGATATATGGGACTGTCTTTTCCCCTCTTTGCTATCTTCTCTAGGTCTTTATTTATTACAAAATAAAAAGTTTTAAAAATTTTACACTTAAAAGATTTCATAATCATGCCACAGATAAAAAGTTACATATATTTTCATGGTGCAGAATCATAGAACACATATAATTTATACATTTTGTTGCACTTTTTTTTCAACTTTTCAAAAATTGATTACAATAAGCAAATTACACATGGAAGAAAAAATATAATAAGGAAAGAATATGACATTCAAACATTGGCCATTTTCACAATTTAATTTATTTGATTTATCTATTTGATCTTACAACAGTTTGTGAGAAAAATACAATTAAACAAACTTATTTACTGTGTTTTGAAGAAGAAAAATTTATTAGTCTGCCTTTTCAGTACACAATTAATTGTCTGTGTGAGTCCTGGAATATTAAACAGGATTAATGCACTACACTTTCCCACAAATGTTCAGTTTCCCTGCAGTGCAGAGAGAAAGATGTAGCTGTCTGTCCTAAAAATAGATAGATGCAAAGCTGCTAGTGCAAGTGTGTGCAAATTTTGTTTGCTTGGTATGTAGAGTGCAAAAGGTAAGGCAAACAGCAAATATATTTCTGTGGGTTATACATCAATTTCTGTAGAAGCAGTGATATATTAGTTTAAAAAAAGCTTGTCCTTTTTTTTTTTAACAATGTCAAGAAATACAGGTAGACAGGAACGTAACATAGATGTCTATATTTTTAAGTTTAGGGGAATACTTAACTTTTGACAGCTTTAGCATTCATTATATATCAGGTTCTACAGTGTATAGATAAAAAAAGGATTTTATGTGAACAGAGTATATTGTTCCCCATTGTAATAAATTGCATAATTCAAAATTGCTAACTTAATTGAAGTTACTTTTAAAATATATAGTATAAGTGAAATTTGTTTGATCATTTTTTATTCATTCAATAAAAAAATTATTAGTTGTTAGCTCTTTGCAACTGTAAGAGAGACTGAATGTGTTATGGTCAAATTGAAGACACATTTTGATGCATTTGTATATCACAAAGGGTGGTTTGAAGACCACCTAGAGATAAACATATCTCAGGTGAAAACATTTATTGAATACCTATACAGTAGCACTTCTTAAATTTCAGTGTGAACAAAAATTACCTTGGGATCTAGTTTAAATGTAGATTTGTATTCAGTAGATCTGTTATGGGCCCCGAGGTTTGGCATCTCTAACAAAATGATGTCAGTGCTGGTGGTCTGTAGGTTACAATTTGAGTAGCAGGGCTCTAGAATACACATGTTTATAAATGACCCAATCACCTTCCAGATCACCAACAGAAAGATATGCCAGCTTTTCATACAATGACAAGAGAATAGTAATGCATGAAAACAATCGATGACTCCACTAGAGAAGACACTGTATGAGGGGAGGTTTTTTGGTCTGTGTTTTCTCTGCTATAGTTCTGGTGCTCATAACAGTGTCTAGCACATGATAGACACTCAATATTACTTACTGAGTAAAAGGTCAACTAGTTGAAATGTTTTATTATATGGAGGATGAAAAATAGCTCCTACCCAATATTTGTATACTTTTATGCTTCAGAATTATGAAAGTCAAATAGAAAAGTCAAATATTAACTAGAGTTAACAGGAAGTTAAAAGAAGAGGACAGTATCATTTAGAAATGCAAATTAATTAGCAAACAAATTAGTGTTCTGAGTTTATACAGTTTTAAAACTTTACTTTTTAAAACATAGTAAAGTTGTTACACTAACTTTAAAAAATTATTAAATTTTCTTTACTACAAAAAGAAAAATAAAGTGATTCTGTTCATTTGTATTTGAGAAAGAATGTGGGCATATATTCTGCATGTAGACAATTGTTTCTATAACTTCTTATATTAGAGAGTATATTTTTTAAAATGGTGTCTACATCATCAGGTTATTGTAAGGATTAAGCAGAATAACTTATTCAAAATATAAAGTAAAAATGCATGGCACAAAATAAAGGTTCAATAAAGTATTATTATCAATATCTGTAATTAAGTAAAATAATATAGAATAATTCAGTACATAGCTTAATAGGTGACTGTGCAGGGTGATGAGAAAACCAAGGAATTTGGAGAAATAACCTATTATTTTGAGCCCTGGCTTCTTTGCTAATGGATTTTCTGACCTTAAGCAACTCCGCAGGTAGGTCTGGATATATAAATTACATAAGAAGGGAGAAGGTTTTATAAGCTCTGCAGTGCTAAACAAATATTAGTCTGTACAGGCCTGGAAAAATAGAGAAGGAATGTTTCTTAATCTTTTAAATTTCATGACATTCATGTCAATCTATGAAGATTTACTGAAAATCATGAGTCCAAATATATTATGCTAAAACCCTTGTGCTCAGGCTTAGCAGGTCCAGAATTTCACCTCAAATAGTCTTAAAGCTAGAAAAATACTACAGAAAATTCACTAACGAATGTGAAATTACATGGAGGGCACATGAAGGAGTGTAGGGTGCACTTATGTGTGTGGTTTTATTAAGGTATAAATCTTCTGTTATTTTGCCTGCTAAAGGACAGATGGCTGCCTTAAAATGGAATCTGGATGCAGCATCCACATACTGAATGTCATTATACACAGCAACAGCTGTGTTTAGCATATCCTTCATTTGAATTCTAGTTCAGGGGAAAGACAAAAAAGCATAGGCTGTCTATTATCACCAGGCACTATGTCCAAATAATAAAAACAGATTTTCTAAGGAACTCATACTTAAGGGGAATGTAGTCATAGTTATTGAGAAATCCAAGATTGTGAAAATGACTAATCCTAGACCTGTGGCATAGCCTTTGTTAAATTTCACCCAGGAACTAATAAGTCAATGCCCAGGGAACATAAGGAAGGACATGCAATTTGAAGAGTCTAAAGAAAGCACTAGTATAAAGCTGAGAAATAAGTGAAAGCATTTAATCTGTGTGAAATTTTCAGGTCTTTTTCATAATTTATACAAATCCAGTTGATGCTTCTGAGGATGACAGTAAAGCTCTGTATTACCTCAACCTGCCGTGGGAAAATACCATACAGTGGATGGTTTAAACAACAGAAGTTTATTTTCAGAAAGTTCTAGAGGCTAGAAGTCTCAGACCAAGGTCTGACAGGCTCCATTTCTGGTGAGGACTCGCTTCATGGCTTGCAGGTGACAGTCTTCTCACCGTCCTCATATTGTGGGCCGCTGGCGGGAGTGCTTGCAAGAGAGAGAGGAAAAGAGATGGAGAGAAAGAGAGCTCTCCAGTGTCTCTTCTTGTAGTGACGCCAGTCTTAGGAGATCAGAACCCAACCTTAAGACCAAAATGACCTTAATTACCTCAAAAGGCCTTGTGTCCAGATGCAGTCACATTAGGGGTTAGGGCTTCAACAGTTCCATCCATAGCAAATTCCTAAATTAACATTATTACTATATGCATGGCTATACATTTTTATAATTCTGTACTTTTACTTTTGGAATTACCCTGTGGTATGTTGTAAGCAACTTGATGGGAAAGGGTTCTGACGACTGAAAGTAGCAAGCCTGCCTCTAGTTTTAGCTGCCACTTACTAATCTGTATGACCTTAGGCCAGTTACTTTACCTCTCAAAGACTGTTTTTTATTTGCAAAATGAGGCTAATAATATTATACATACTGCAAAGTTTCAGATAGGCACGTACAATAAGCACAGAATAATTAATACCTTCTAATATAAAATTTCCCTTAAAATAGAGAATTGTTTTTCTTTAGATGACAGCACTTTTAAATTGCTAATTTACCCCAATTTTTTACTAATATTTTGGTTCCTTCTAAACCTTAAAAAATATTTATAAAAAGACATTTAAAATATGGCAATGATAATTGATAAATATTTGTATCAGGAAATAATTCACATAAAAGCAAAATATTAAAAGGTTTTTTATTTGACTTGGCTTAAATGAATCATGAAGGGTGGAAGTGATGGGTGCCACAGATATAAAAAGAATAACAGTGATAAGGCCAGGCTTGGTGGCTCACGCCTGTAATCCCAGCACTTTGGGAGGCCAAGGCAGGCGGATCATGAGGTCAGGAGATCGAGACCATCCTGGCTAACACGATGAAACCACGTATCTACTAAAAATACAAAAAATTAGCCAGAAGTGGTGGCGAGCACCTGTAGTCCCAGCTACTCAGGAGGCTGAGGCAGGAGAACGGCGTGAACCTGGGAGGCAGAGCTTGCAGTGAGCCAAGATCAGGCCACTGCAATCCAGCCTGGGCGACAGTGTGAGACTCTGCCTCAAAAAAAAAAAAAATAGTGACAATAACTGACAATTTTATGAAGTAACCTTTATTAATAATTTGATTGATAAATGGGCAAAATAAGACACACAGCTAATAAGCCAAAGAGAACAAGATTATAACTCAGGGGTTGTGGCTCCGGTGACTAGCATTTTTTTTTAATTTTATTATTATTATACTTTAAGTTTTAGGGTACATGTGCACGATGTGCAGGTTAGTTACATATGTATACATGTACCATGCTGGTGTGCTGCACCCATTAACTCGTCATTTAGCATTAGGTATATCTCCTAATGCTATCCCTCCCCCCTCCCCCCAGCCCACAACAGTCCCCAGAGTATGATGTTCCCCTTCCTGTGTCCATGTGTTCTCATTGTTCAATTCCCACCTGTGAGTGAGAACATGCGGTGTTTGGTTTTTTGTCCTTGCGATAGTTTACTGAGAATGATGATTTCCAATTTCATCCATGTCCCTACAAAGGACATGAACTCATCCTTTTTTATGGCTGCATAGTATTCCATGGTGTATATGTGCCACATTTTCTTAATCCAGTCTATCATTGTTGGACATTTGGGTTGGTTCCAAGTCTTTGCTATTGTGAATAGTGCCACAATAAACATACGTGTGCATGTGTCTTTATAGCAGCATGATTTATAGTCCTTTGGGTATATACCCAGTAATGGGATGGCTGGGTCAAATGGTATTTCTAGTTCTAGATCCCTGAGGAATCGCCACACTGACTTCCACAATGGTTGAACTAGTTTACACTCCCACCAACAGTGTAAAAATGTTCCTATTTCTCCACATCCTCTCAAGCACCTGCTGTTTCCTGACTTTTTAATGATTGCCATTCCAACTGGTGTGAGATGGTATCTCATTGTGGTTTTGATTTGCATTTCTCTGATGGCCAGTGATGGTGAGCATTTTTTCATGTGTTTTTTGGCTGCATAAATGTCTTCTTTTGAGAAGTGTCTGTTCATGTCCTTCGCCCACTTTTTGATGGGGTTGCTTGTTTTTTTCTTGCAAATTTGTTTGAGTTCATTGTAGATTCTGGATATTAGCCCTTTGTCAGATGAGTAGGTTGCGAAAATTTTCTCCCATTTTGTAGGTTGTCTGTTCACTCTGATGGTAGTTTCTTTTGCTGTGCAGAAGCTCTTGAGTTTAGTTAGATCCCATTTGTCAATTTTGGCTTTTGTTGCCATTGCTTTTGGTGTTTTAGGCATGAAGTCCTTGCCCATGCCTATGTCCTGAATGGTAATGCCTAGGTTTTCTTCTAGGGTTTTTATGGTTTTAGGTCTCATGCTAAAAACTCTCAATAAATTAGGTATTGATGGGACATATCTCAAAATGATAAGAGCTATCTATGACAAACCCACGGCCAATATCATACTGAATGGGAAAAAACTGGAAGCGTTCCCTTTGAAAACTGGCACAAGACAGGGATGCCCTCTCTCACCACTCGTATTCAACATAGTGTTGGAAGTTCTGGCCAGGGCAATTAGGCAGGAGAAAGAAAGAAAGAGTATTCAATTAGGAAAAGAGGAAGTCAAACTGTCCCTGTTTGCAGATGACATGATTGTATATCTAGAAAACCCCATTGTCTCAGCCCAAAATCTCCTTAAGCTGATAAGCAACTTCAGCAAAGTCTCAGGACACAAAAATCAATGTACAAAAATCACAAGCATTCTTATACACCAATAACAGACAAACAAAGAGCCAAATCATGAGTGAACACCCATTCACAATTGCTTAAAAGAGAATAAAATACCTAGGAATCCAACTTACAAGGGACGTGAAGGACCTCTTCAAGGAGAACTACAAACCACTGCTCAATGAAATAAAAGAGGATACAAACAAATGGAAGAACATTCCATGCTCATTTGTAGGAAGAATCAATATCGTGAAAATGGCCATACTGCCCAAGGTAATTTATAGATTCAATGCCATCCCCATCAAGCTACCAATGACTTTCTTCACAGAATTGGAGAAAACTAAAGTCAATCCTAAGCCAAAAGAACAAAGCTGGAGGCATCACGCTACCTGACTTCAAACTATACTACAAGGCTACAGTAACCAAAACAGCATGGTACTGGTACCAAAACAGAGATATAGATCAATGGACCAGAACAGAGCCCTCAGAAATAACACTGCATATCTACAACTATCTGATCTTTGACAAACCTGAGAAAAACAAGCAATGGAGAAAGGATTCCCTATTTAATAAATGGTGCTGGGAAAACTGGCTAGCCATATGTAGAAAGCTGAAACTGGATCCCTTCCTTACACCTTATACAAAAATTAATTCAAGATGGATTAAAGACTTAAACATTAGACCTAAAACCATAAAATCCGGTGACTAGCATCAAAGCTGTATGATTGGTTATTTGGAAGGGTAAACTGGACACTTCAGCAGAACTTTTACGATATAGAAGTGCTTTGATGAAGATACCAAGGCAGTTCCAGAAATGTGATTATTGTCAGTATATCCAAAAGTGATTCCTTCCGCAGGCCCTTACACGCTCATTAAACACACCAAGCATATTCATGCAAGGACAACACTGAAGTAGTCATTTCAACAAAAATTAACTGTGGAGGTTACCTAAATTCTTATGTCAGCTAATGAGCAAATTCTCTTTCTCTCTCTCTCTGTCTGTCTGTCTCATAGTTTTTTGGCGATCTTGAGTATTGCCATTTAGAGAGGATATCATAATGTCTATTCTGGTGCTATTCCTGTCAAATAGGCACCTTTACTTATTTTTACTCTTTAGGGCTCTGTCCCATCTGCTCAGTGGTGTAGACACATGGACTTAATTCCTTTTTCGTTATTGAATACAACTTGCCTCCTCTGGTTGTTTAACATATGTTTACTTAGAACATAATACTCTACATTCTATTCAGTCTTGTTAGTTACAATTAAAATCAAATTATATATTTTGTAGGTTAAAATATGTTATTTTTTCATTGTGAGGGCTCCCTAAGTTTCTCAGCCAAATGTTTATATATAAGCTGTTGAGTTTCTTGCCCATTATCATCCTAGTCAATTATCTAAGGATTTTATTAGTTTCTTGATCAGAAGGAAATACAACATTATTTGAGAGCTATTCAGTTTGTCTAGTGAGGACTGAGTACTGACCAATATATGTTGCCAAGATTGTTACATACTTTCACCTAAAACAAATATGATATTATTTTTAAAACCCCAATACAGTATGAGTTCTATTGAGACATGATCCTAATGTTTTAAAATATGCAAGAGTTTGAGTAACTGGACAAATTACGATCCTGTAATATAGTAATAGCAAAAAGGGTATAATAAACTAATCAAGATGTCCTTTTGAAAATAATTGTGCATAGATGTGCACATTTTCTCTATTTAATTAAAACACTGATTGAACAGCTAAAAGTTCCATATACTAGCATAAGCCTTGATGTTATAGTAATAAATATGTGGCTTTTGTCCTTGTGAAGCTTTTATTCTAACTGGAGCCACGGATAAGACAATAAAGACTAAGTTTTGATTCTGGTTCAAAAAACATGATCAGCTCAATTACCTATCAGCTACATGGCTTTTCTTGGACTACTCTTATGCTTAGAGAAGTAATGAAGTGGAAAGAAATGCCAAGGCCAGAAAAATGTAGGGAGACAAGTGTGACTTAAGGCCCATATTGAAGGAGATGAAGCTTTTGTGTGTGGAAACTTTCAAACATATGCAAAGAAGACAACGGTGAAATGAAACCCTGTGAAGTAATTACCCATCTGTAATAATCATCACCACTTTTGTTTTATACATCTATACCCCTATTCACTTTCACCATTATTCTCTATTATTTTGAGGCAAATGCCAAACATAACATAATTGAACTCAAAAATGTTTCAATAAGTTTCTCTAAAAGATAGGTACACCTTTAGAAAAAGGTAGTCACAATAAATTTTTCATCCCTAAAAGCTCAACAATAATAATCACCTTAAAGTTATCCAACAGACAATATTCAATTTTTCCTGATTAATTTTTTTTTTTTTTTTGGAGACAGAGTCTCGCTCTGTCGCCCAGGATGGAGTTCAGTGGCATGATCTTGGCTCACTGCAACCTCTGCTTCCTGGGTTCAAGCAATTCTCTGCCTCAGCTTCCCGAGTAGCTGGGATTACAGGCACCCACCACCATGCCCGATTAATTTTTAATATGTTGTTTATATTCAGATCCAAACATTGTGTTTAGTAAATATGTCTTTAAATTTCTTTTACTCTGTAACTTCCTATTTTTTTTCTTTCAAAATACTGCTTTGAAGAAATTGTGCCAAAGGTTCTATAGTGGTTTTGTAATTTCTCACTTTCTGTTTTTTTTGCCATTGGGTCCTCCCAGAACCTGAGGGAAAACAAAAGCAAAAAAAAAAAAAAAAAATGCTTCTGTGTCCCTATATTTCCTTAACACTGGTAGATAGATCTAGAGGTTATGATCCGATTCAGGGTAGAGGTCTTAGAAAGGGTTTTTTATATGTGGTGGTGTATAAACCCAGCAAGAGCCATATGATATCTGTTAGATTGGTGCAACAGTTAATTGCGGGTTTTGCCATTGAAAGTAATGATAAAACCTGCAATTACTGTTGCACCAGCCTAATTGTTTCTATTTTTTTGGAGGTTACACTGGTCATTGAGAATACTTGCTGATATCCATTTTTTTCAGTACATGTTTATAACATGGTGATATTTTAGTGTTTTTTTTTCAGTACATGTCTATAAAATGGTGATATTTTAATTTTATCATTTCTCTCTTCTTTTTTTTTTTTTTTGAAACGGAGTCTTGCTCTGTCGTCCTGGCTGGAGTGCGCGATCTCGGCTGACTGTTACCTCCGCCTCCCGGGTTGAAGCAATTCTCCTGCCTCAGCCTCCCAAGTAGCTGGGACTACAGGCACAGGCTGCCACGCCCGGCTAATACTTTTTTTGTATTTTCGTAGAGACGGGGTTTCACCGTGCTGCCCAGGCTGGTCACGAACTCCTGAGCTCAGGCAACCCGCCCGACTTGGCCTCCCAAAGTGCTAGGATTACAGGCGTGAGCCACCGCGCCCGGCCCATTTCTCTTTTTATTAGTTGAATTGCTTCTATATAAAGAAATCTTCTTGTCTCAATTATTTGGTATCCTGAGGTGCAGTTCATACAGAGAAGTCAGGGAAATGTTTAGTTATTTCCCTGCATTTACCAGTTCTCAGGACAATAAATTTGTTCTGTAGTGTCTTCTAAATATGTTTAAAGAAGTTTTTGTTTGTTTTTATTCCTTAGTATCATTTTTGAATTTACAAATTGTAACCTTCAATCCAATTTAAAATACATTAAATATGCTACAATTTTATCAAAGTCCAAACTATACTATATTTTATAAATGTGAGCCCTTTCAGGTTGATTGAGCCTCTTTGGTGAGATTAAAATAGTTCTTGGTGGCTTCCTCAACTTATGATGTGACATTTTTCCCACTTCCTGCCCCAGAACTGAATTTAGCCATATCTCCAAAGAGCATGAGTCCTTGTGGTGCATAGAGACACAGAGACACAGAGCTTGTTCTGTGCTCTTCATGGCTACTAATTTGTTCCATTTTTTTGTTCTCTGTAATTGGCTTTCTTTCTAGTGAGAAAATGTTTCTTTAAGAGAATGTATATCATAGATTCATACTTATATTTATGAATCAAATGTGCTATTTTCATTTTCTACCTAACTTCAGCCATTTTATATTAATTTCTCTTTCATCTTTTGTTAAAAAATCTAGGTTCTTGATGGCTTTACATAACGACTTGGTTTATCTGTTATATACAGTAATTTACCTGCATCCATGGGGGATTGGTTCTGGGACCCCTGAGGATACCAAAATCCCAAGATGGTCAAGTCTCTCATATAAAACCAAGTGGTACAGTTGGCCCTCCTCATCTGCAGGTTTTGATCCACGGTTGGTTGCATTTGTGAAAGCCAAACCTATGAACATGGAAGGCTGGTTGTAGACATAATAGTTTCTGAATAACAATACAAACAGTATTACCAAAAATTTGTTTTCTGAACATAGCTGTAGAATATTTTTGCAGTTATTTTTGCTCTTACCTTATGTATCCCTACTAGGTATTACAATTTATTATGTTTTTTGGTCACTTGGAATAATGTCTTTCTGTCTCTTTAAGCCATAAACTTGATGCAAATTTTTCACTTGCTTTCATATATTCTCATGCTGATTTAAATTTGTTTTGTACTTGTGTAAAATATGTACCTGTCTGTAGTATGAAATCTAAAAAATAAGATCAAATGAAGAAAGTCTAGCTGTTAAAAACAACCCCATTAAAAAGAGGGCAAAAGACATGAACAGACACTTTTCAAAAGAAGACATATATGCAGCCAACAAGCATATGAAAAAATGCTCAACACCAGTAATCATTAGAAAAATGAAGTCAAAACCACAATGAGATACCACTTCATACTAGTCAGAATGACTATTACTAGAAAGTCAAGAAATAACATGCTGATGAGGCTCCAGAGTAAAGGGAACACTTATACACTGCTGATGGGAATATAAATTCATTCAATCACTGTGGAAAGCAGTTTGGCAATTTCTCAAAAAACTTGAACAACAGTTCAACCCAGCAATCCCAATAATGGGTATATGTATATTTTTTTCTTTTTTTTTAATTATACTTTAAGTTCTAGGGTACATGTGCACAACGTGCAGGTTTGTTACATATGTATACATGTGCCATGTTGGTGTGCTGCACCCATTAACTCATCATTTACATTAGGTATTACTCCTAATGCTTTCCCTCCCCCCTCCCCCCACCCCACGACTGGCCTCAGTGTGTGATGTTCCCCTTCCTGTGTCCAGGTGTTCTTATTGTTCAGTTCCCACATATGAGTGAGAACATGCGGTGTTTGGTTTTTTGTCCTTGCGATAGTTTACTGAGAATGGTGGCTTCTAGCATCATCCATGTCCCTACAAAGGACATGAACTCATCCTTTTTTATGGCTGCATGGTATTCCATGGTGTATATGTGCCACATTTTCTTAATCCAGTCTATCATTGTTGGACATTTGGGTTGGTTCCAAGTCTTTGCTATTGTGAATAGTGCTGCGATAAACATACGTGTGCATGTGTCTTTATAGCAGCATGATTTATAATCCTTTGGGTATATACCCAGATATGGGATCTCTGGGTCAAATGGTGTTTCTAGTTCTAGATCCTTGACTAATTACCACACTATCTTCCACAATGGTTGAACTAGTTTACAGTCCCACCAACAGTGTAAAAGTGTCCCTATTTCTCCACATCCTCTCAAGCACCTGTTGTTTCCTGACTTTTTAATGATTGCCATTCTAACTGGTATGAGATGGTATCTCATTGTGGTTTTGATTTGCGTTTCTCTAATGGCCAGTAATGATGAGCATTTTTTCATGTAAATGTCTTCTTTTGAAAAGTGTCTGTTCATATCCTTCACCCAATTTTTGATGGGGGTGTTTGCTTTTTTCTTGTAAATTTGTTTGAGTTCTTTGTAGATTCTGGATATTAGCCCTTTGTCAGATGAATAGATTGCAAAAATTTTCTCCCATTCTGTAGATTGCCTGTTCACTCTGATGGTAGTTTCTTTTGCTGTGCAGAAGCTCTTTAGTTTAATTAGATCCCATTTGTCAATTTTGGCTTTTGTTGCCATTGCTTTTGGTGTTTTAGGCATGAAGTCCTTGCCCATTCCTATGTCCTGAATGGTATTGCCTAGGTTTTCTTCTAGGGTTTTTATGATTTTAGGTCTAACATTTAAGTCTTTAATCCATCTTGAATTAATTTTTGTATAAGGTGTAAGGAAGGGATCCTGTTTCAGCTTTGTACATATGGCTAGCCAATTTTCCCAGCACCATTTATTAAATAGGGAATCCTTTACCCCTTGCTTGTTTTGTCAGGTTTGTCAAAGATCAGGTGGTTGTAGATGTGTAGTATTATTTCTGAGGGCTCTGTTCTGTTCCATTGGTCTATATATCTGCTTTGGTACCAGTACCATGCTGTTTTGGTTACTGTAGCCTTGCATTATAGTTTGAAGTCAGGTAGCTTGATGCCTCCAGCTTTGTTCTTTTGGCTTAGGATTGTCTTGGCAATGTGGGCCCTTTTTTGGTTCCATATGAACTTTAAAGTAGGTTTTTCCAATTCTGTGAAGAAAGTCATTGGTAGCTTGATGGGGATGGCATTGAATCTATAAGTTACCTTGGGCAGTATGGCCATTTTCACAATATTGATTCTTCCTATCCATGAGCATGGAATGTTCTTCCATTTGTTTGTATCCTCTTTTATTTCGTTGAGGAGTGGTTTATGGTTCTCCTTGAAGAGGTCCTTCACATCCCTTTTAAGTTGGATTCCTAGGTATTTCATTCTCTGTGAAGCAATTGTGAATGGGAATTCACTCATGATTTGGCTCTCTGTTTGTCTGTTATTGGTGTATAAGAATGCTTGGGACTTTTGCACATTGATTTTGTGTCCTGAGACTTTGCTGAAGTTGCTTATCAGCTTAAGGAGATTTTGGGCTGAGACGATGGGGTTTTCTAAATATACAATCATGTCATCTGCAAACAGGGACAATTTGACTTCCTCTTTTCCTAATTGAATACTCTTTCTTTCTTTCTCCTGCCTAATTGCCCTGGCCAGAACTTCCAACACTATGTTGAATAGGAGTGGTGAGAGAGGGCATCCCTGTCTTGTGCCAGTTTTCAAAGGGAACACTTCCAGTTTTTTCCCATTCAGTATGATATTGGCTGTGGGTTTGTCATAAATAGTTCTTAGTATTTTGAGATACATCCCATAATACCTAATTTATTGCGTTTTTAGCATGAAGAGTTGTCGAATTTTGTCAAAGGCCTTTTCTGCATCTATTGAGATAATCATGTGGTTTTTGTCTTTGGTTCTCTTTATTTGCTGGATTACGTTTACTGATTTGCGTATGTTGAATCAGCCTTGCATCCCAGGGATGAAGCCCACTTGATCATGGTGGATAAGCTTTTTGATGTGCTGCTGGATTCGGTTTGCCAGTATTTTATTGAGGATTTCTGCATCGATGTTCATCAGGGATATTGGTCTAAAATTCTCTTTTTTTGTTGTGTCTCTGCCAGGCTTTGGTATCAAGATGATGCTGGCCTCATCAAATGAGTTAGGGAGGATTCCCTCTTTTTCTATTGATTGGAATAGTTTCAGAAGGAATGGTACCAGCTCCTCCTTGTACCTCTGGTAGCATTCGGCTGTGAATCCGTCTGGTCCTGGAGTTTTTTTGGTTGGTAGGCTATTAATTATTGCCTCAATTTCAGAGCCTGTTATTGGTCTATTCAAGGATTCAACTTCTTCCTGGTTTAGACTTGGTAGGGTGTATATGTTGAGGAATTTATCCATTTCTTCTAGATTTTCTAGTTTATTTGCATAGAGGTGTTTATAGTATTCTCTGATGGTAGTTTGTATTTCTGTGGGATTGGTGGTGATATCCCCTTTATTATTTTTTATTGTGTGTATTTGATTCTTCTCTCTTTTCTTCTTTATTAGTCTTGCTAGCGGTCTATCAATTTTGTTGATCTTTTCAAAAAACCAGCTCCTGGATTCATTTGATTTTTTGAAGGGTTTTTTGTGTCTCTATCTCCTTCAGTTCTGCTCTGGTCTTAGTTATTTCTTGCCTTCTGCTAGCCTTTGAATGTGTTTGCTCTTGCTTCTCTAGTTCTAAATTGTGGTGTTAGTGTGTCAATTTTAGATCTTTCCTGCTTTCTCTCGTGGGTATTTAGTGCTATAAATTTCCCTCTACACACGGCTTTAAATGTGTCCCAGAGATTCTTGTATGTTGTGGCTTTGTTCTCGTTGGTTTCAAAGAACATCTTTATTTCTGCCTTTATTTCGTTATGTACCCAGTAGTCATTCAGGAGCAGGTTGTTCAGTTTCCATGTAGCTGAGCAGTTTTGAGTGAGTTTCTTAATCCTGAGTTCTAGTTTGATTGCACTGTGGTCTGAGAGACTGTTTGTTGTAATTTCTGCTCTTTTACATTTGCTGAGGAGTGCTTTACTTCCAACTATGTGGTCAATTTTGGAATAAGTGTGACGTGGTGCTAAGAAGAATGTATATTCTGTTGATTTGGGGTGGAGAGTTCTGTGGATGTCTATTAGGTCCACTTGGTGCAGAGCTGAGTTCAATTCCTGGATATCCTTGTTAACTTCTGTCTCATTGATCTGTCTAATGTTGACAGTGGGGTGTTAAAGTCTACCATTATTATTGTGTGGGAGTCTGAATCTCTTTGTAAGTCTCTAAGGACTTGCTTTATGAATCTGGGTGCTCCTGTATTGGGTGCATATATATTTAGGATAGTTATGCTTGTTACCTGTGTGACAAAATAATATGTAAACCAAACTTCTGTGCCATGCAATTTATCTCTAGACCCAATCTCCACACGTACCCCTGAAAATAAAATAAAACCTAAAAAAAGTCTGGCTGTTATTCCTGATCTTCATCATCTACTCTCTCCTCTACATAGGTAGCAATATCGGTTTATGACTTAGACTTTTATTTAAAAAAATAAGAATATAAAAATGAATTTGTAACCACTCACCATTTATGTAGATAAATAACACCAAACAGTATACATTTTCTTTGCTTGTTTTTTCAGATTATTTTGTATCCTGAAGATTTGATAGTAGTTTACGTAGTTTTTCCTTATTTCATGGTAGAGCTGTGTATTCTTCCATTATGTAAATGAGCCACACTTTATTCAGCCAGTGCCTACTAGTGGATTTTTGGGTTGTCTCCAGTTTTGTCAATTTAGCTTCTACCCTAAGGGATTGACCACAGTGTAGGTTTATTCCTGAAAGGAAATTTCATTTTGGTTAATATCAATTCATAGGGCCCAGACATCTCAGTAACATGAGGTTTACTTCCATTCACTCACATTTCCTTCTTGCACACAAATGCAATGTAAATCTAGCAAATCTCATTTCAACTGATACTTAAATTGTCTTTCTAAATCATCTGTTGACTGTCTTAGAGTGATTTATGGGTTTTAGCTTTCAAGGCACAAAAAACCACTTTAACTTCCCCTTATGTTTTCTTGCAAAGAAAATGATACCACAAAGGTCTTGGTGATGGTTTTCTTTTTTTTCCGTGCCTATTTCTTCATATATATCTATTGTTGTTGTCTGTGAACATTTTGGTTTTATTATTGTAGTTGCTTAGTGTTTTGTGGGAGAATCTGTAGAAACTAAAAACTATCACTCTCTCTCCAGAATTCTATATTCTATTATATTATAATATGATAATTATTTTATTATCATATAACATATCTTCTGTGATAAGATATATTATGTCATATAATTATTATATCATCAAAGATTTTATATATACAAAATAAGTATTTTATACAGAAAATACATAATTTTGACCACATCTTAAGGTTAAATATGATTTAAAACATATTCTTCATGTTAGTGTTTTGCCTAGTTTCATCTTATGATTAAGGTCAGCTAACTTTAGTGTCTTCTTACTTCTCTATAAAATGAGCCATAAAAATGACAAATATATGTTTTCAATGACAAAAATATGTTTTCTAATTATCTGCTTTTCATTCAAAAGTTGCCATAACCAAGGGGGATTATGATACACAATTAAATAAGGCTACTCAGTATATATGGGAAAATTGAAGAACTTCATTATATATTAAACTGTCTTTATGTTTTTTAAAAACACATTACTATTTTTTTTAAAACCAAAGTACTACTTAGGCCATAAATTATACTAGAAATTCTGGCATCTTAAAGTAAATTCAGTCAATCAGAATAAGAATTTATGTACAGGGTAAGAACTTTTTTTTATTCCCAGGTGATAGCTCCATCATCACATAAATCTTCACGTAAATCCATCTCACAGTATGAAATTCAAGTTAATTGACTGAGTGACAAATTGGTTTAGTCTGTAGTTATTAAGTAGTATTTAATAAGTCCCATTGTGTCAGTGACATAGGCTAAACATTCAAAGTGTGTTTTCTGTGTAAGCATTCCTTACCATTTTACTTCCTTTGAAACTCTTTACAAGCATCCTCACATAACTTTTTTTTTTTTTTAGGTGAAGTTAGCTAGAAGTGTTAGGGAAAGAAAGAAACAATATAAAAGCATTATAAAAACTAGATTCATTACCCATGATGACATAAGCAAGACACTTGCAAGTTATCTTAAAATTAAATGCAGTGGACTTTAATTATCTGCAATGTACCAAAATAAATACCCTGAAAAAATGTCAAAAAACAACACCTAGAAATCATGGGTAGAATATAATAAATAACCTTTTAACACACAAGGTAATCCTAGGGGTGAAAAACGAAGAGGGAGCAGAAAATATAATGGGTAATCAGACACTATTGCTAATCTTGGAAACAGAGACCATTTGAGTATTAAGAGGCTTATAGAAAAAGACCAACCAGGCAAGTCGAAGAGCTGTAACTTAGACTCTTGTATAAAATAGCAGCATTCAAAGTGCAATTCCCTTAATTCAATGGTGGAATACAAAAAAAAAAAGTCCAAAGTAAGAGTAAGACAACAAAGTATTATTACCTATGGTCTGAAATCAGAGTGGGTTAAAAATGATCATATCTCATCTTTTTAGCCAAAAAAGCATATCTTCATGTAAATCTGGGATTTGAATTTATACAATATATGTTCCTAGGAATTTCTAAAACAGTAAATTATTATTATTATTATTATTATTATTTTTGAAACAGAGTTTCCCTTTTGTTGCCCAGGCTGGAGTGCAATGGTACGAACTCAGCTCACCACAACCTCCGCCTCCTGGATTCAAGCGATTCTCCTGCCTCAGCCTCCCGAGTAGCTAGAATTACAGGCATGTGCCACCACGCTTGGCTAATTTTGTAGTTTTAGTAGAGATGGGGTTTCTCCATGTTGGTCAGGCTGGTCTCGACTCTGGACCTCAGGTGATCCACCTGCTTCGGCCTCCCAAAGTGATGGGATTACAGGCATGAGCCACCACGCCTGGCCAGCAGTAAATAAAATTTTAAAACTTCCACATTTAGATAAATCATTGTAAAACTTCAAAATTCACAAAGACAAAAACAACATTTAAATACAGCCAGAAAAGTACTCTTCCCTTAAATTTTTTAGACTGATAGCATGCTTCTAAAACAACAATATCCAGAAATGTAAAATTATATCCTGAAAGTGATTACACAGAAATATCTGTCAACATAGAATTCTTATAATAATGTAGAAAATAATTTAATAAGGTAGACAAAACAAAGACCTTTTCTGGTCAGAAAAACAAAACCAGAGATTTACTACTAAAAAACACTTATGTAGGGACTTCCAAAGTATGTACTTTGGATGGAGGAAATTAAATCCAGAAGGAAGGTGGAAAGACTGAGATGTAACAGAGTCAATTAACTGAAAAAGGAGTAAGTAAACACGTTGGTAAAACTAAACAAAATTTGACTAAATGAAATAAGAATCAAAACTCTCAATTTTGTAGGTGAAAATAGGGTAGGACTAAAACACTGGCTTGTAATAGTATGCAGTTTGCATAAGAGTAAGTTGAAGATTTCTAATGGTTTGGTATTGTTCAAGAGAAAAGAGATAGAAATATGGAAACTGTAAAATGCTAAAATACTAAAGATTTGATGTTGGGCTGGGCGCGGTGGCTCACACCTGTAATCCCACCACTTTGGGAGGCCAAGACAGGCGGATCACAAGGTCAGCAGATCGAGACCATCCTGGCTAACATGGTGAAACCCTGTCTGTACCAAAAAATACAAAAAATTAGCTGGGCGTGGTGGTGAGCACCTGTAGTCCCAGCTACTTGGGAGGCTGAGGCATGAGAATGGCATGAACCCAGGAGGCAGAGCTTGCAGTGAGCTGAGATCACGCCACTGCACTCCAGTCTGGGCGAGAGAGCAAGACTCCGTCTCAAAAAAAAAATTAAAATTAAAAAATTAAAATAAAAAAGATTTGTTGTTAACAATCAGAATAATTAAAATGTAATGTGTGATGTCCAAAACACTAGACTGAGAAGAATGATTAATACCAAAAGGAAGAAATAGAATGAAGTAAGGAAAGAGAATGGAAAATGCAGAATAAATAGCAAGAACAAAACAATATATTAACATAAATTCAAATATATTAGTAGTTACAGGAAGTGCAAATGAACTTAATTCAGTAAAGTTTTAGATAGAATTACAAAAATCCATATGCTTTTTGCTTGAAAAACATGGATATAAAATTTTAAGCTAAAGAAATGGATTTTAATCAATAAATGAAAATAACATTAAATTTTAAAAGATCAGATAAAGTAGATTACAAGGTAAAACTATTACTAAAGTCATTGCATACATAAAAATATAATTATTTGGGAAAGAACAGCAATTCTAAATTGGTCACCACAAAAATAACAGAGACTTTTATATATATAAAGCAAAAATTATTTGAAGCTTCAAATTCACCAATATTGTGGGAATTTCCCAATGGCAGGTTGATTGTTACTTTCGTGGATACAGATCCCTTAAATAACATTAGTAATGAGCTTGACTAGAGCATACATGGGATCCCAGATCTAATTTAGAAATCCATACTCTTCTCAGCACACATGGAATTTTAAAGAAAATACACCACATGGTTGCACGTAAGACAAGTTTCAGACTTCAAAGAATAGTTGTCATAAAGAAAGCTTTGTTGACCGGGTGCAGTGCTGACGCCTGTAATCCCAGCACTTTGGGGGGCCCACGCGGGTGGATCACCAGGTCAGGAGTTCAAGACCTGCCTGACCAACAGGGTGAAACCCCGTCTCTACTAAAAACACAAAAATTAGCCAGGCTTGGTGGCGCATGCCTGTAATCCCAGCTACTTAGGAGGCTGAGGCAGGAGAATGGCTTGAACCCAGGAGGCGGAGGTTGCAGTGAATGGAGATCGCGCCATTGCACTCCAGCTTGGGCAACAGAGTGAGACTCCGTCTCAAAACAAGAAAAAAAAAATGCTTTGTCTGACAACAGCATAATTGAGGTAGAAGTAAATATAAATGATACTTAAGGAAAATGTAAAGATATGCTCTTAAGTCATGGAACAAATGAGCACTTATCATGGAAATAAGAAAATATTTAGAAATAAATATTAATGAAAATGATACAGAGTAAACAAGTAGTATCCAGTGGAAATAAATGGTAAATAATATTTATGGAATTGAATATTAAAATTTAAGAAGAAAGAAAAATGAAGTAAATAGCTCATTTTAAAAGTTTGAAAAGAAAGGTTATAGAATAAGCCACAAAACTATTACAACAGGTATTGAAGAGAGCAGAAATTGAATAAAGACAAAGAAAGATACAGCAAAGGTAAAAAAATCCAGCCTTCGAATCATTGCTAAGGCACATAAAGTTGATAAAACTCTGTTGAGACAGATCAAGAAAATAAGAGTGTATAAACGACAGAAACTATTAAAAATAAAAATTAAGAAAAACCTCTAAATATAGTAAAAAATTAGAAAGTGAACACTATTAAATACTTTGGGACAATTATTCAGAAAGATGATAAAATGGGCTATTTCCTAGAAAAACATAACTAAGCAAACCAAACTTAAGAAGAATTAACAAACATCTATATAGTAAAAATATATTGAAGAAATTCAATCAGTAGACAAATCTAAACTTAAAAAAGAGAGACAGAAAAAAACATTTTCCTCCAGATAGTTTAGTACATGAATTTCACACAAAAATATTTAACAAAAAGATAGTGCTGATTTATTGTATTTCTGACAAGACAATAGGAAAAAGATTATAGAATCATCTTACTCATTAAAATAGAATGCAGTGCAAAAATTCTAAACAAAATATAAGTAAGCCAAATCCAGCAAAATATAAGCAAACATAGAAAGCAAAGATTGCTTACCTTTAGAAATATGTATCAATAAGTTTATCACATTGATAAATGAAAGAAAATAAAGCATACAGTTATCTCAAAAGATTCAGAATAATTACACAATGAAATTCAAAACCTATTTTATAATTTAAAAAACAAAAATCATTACAAGATAGCATACATAGGCCGGGCATGGTGGCTCACGCCTGTAATCCCAGCACTTTGGGAGGCCAAGGCAGGTGGATCACTTGAAGTCAGGCATTCGAGACCAGCCTGGCCCACATGCCGAAAACCTGTCTCTACTAAAAATGCAAAAATTAACCAGGCATGGTGTCGTGTGCCTGTAAGACCAAGGCATGAGAATTACTTGAACCTGGGAGGTGGAGGTTGCAGTGAGCCAAGATCGCGCCACTGCACTCCAGCCTGGTTGACAGAGCGAGATTCTATCTCAGAAAAAAACAAACAAACAAAACAAGGTAACATACATAAAAATTTTCTTACTTTGGTAAATGATATAAACAAAGCCTACACTGAACATTTTAATATAGTTAAAATGTCAAAAAGTTTTTTTTCTCTTTTCTCTCTCTCTTTTGTGTGTGTGTGTGTGTGGTATGTGTGTGTGTGTGTGTGGTATGTGTGTGGTGTGTGTGTGGTGTGTGTGTGTGTGTGTGTGTGTGTGTGTGTAAGGTGTTTACTCTGTTACCCTGGCTCGAGTGCAGTGGCATGATCACAGCTTATTGCAGCCTCAACCTCCTCGGTGGAAATGATCCTCCCACTTCAGCCTCCTTCCTGAGTGGCTGGGACTACAGGCATGTGCTGCACACTCAGCTAATTTTAAAAAAATGGGGATGGGGTCTCATTATGTTGACATGGCTAGTCTCAAACTCTTGGGCTCAAGTGATCTTCCCATCTTGGCCTCCCGAAGTGCTAGGATCACAGTTGTGAACCAATATGTCCAGCTCTTAAAAAATAAGAATCAGACGAGGATACCCAGTCTCATTGTATCTATTAAACCTTGTACCAGATACCTTTGTAAAATCGTAAAATAAGAAAATAAAACAAACACAGGTAAATGATATTTTTAAATTTTATATAAGATATATATCTCCATAGTTTACTATGGATCACATATAGACAATTTATTGTACTTAATAAATGAGGTCAGCAACATTGTTGTTTATGGTCAATGTATAAATGTCAATTCCTTTTCTATAACTCAGCAACAGATGGATAATATATCTAAAACTTTAGAATATACAATAAAAATATACACAAGGTATTCAGAAATGAATTATATAAAATACATGAATGACCTTGATGGTGAAAATTCAATAAGCTTTTTAAAGGATTTCAGAGATTAAATAAAATGAAGAGACATATAATGTTCATGGATAAGGTAAGCAATATATTAAAGTCATTTATATTTTTGAATATTATTAATATTTTAAATATTATTAAAGTCATATATTTTTCAAGTTGATCTTTAAGTTTAGAAATTTTGCCAATCATTAATTTGACCAGTTATTTCTAACATTTATATGGGAAGATTGTGTACTTGTAATAGGAATATTCTGAAGAGTACAAAAGTCAACAGTATGGATATTAAGAAATCATAAATTTATGCAACCAGGATATTGTACAGTTGGTTCAGGGATACATAATAGATAATGAGATCAGTGGAATTAGATAAAGCCAAAAAAACAGGCATTTCATATATAAAAACATGACTTAAGACAAATGTGAGGAAATAGTGGACTCAAATGAAAGGCCTAAACAATTGGTTGTATATGAAAAAATAAAATAAACTAGCATTCTTGATTTACACAAGGTGTAGGTAAAGGAGAATTTTTTTGTCCTTGAGCAGAGAAAGATTTTTTTTAATTAAAAACTTCTCGACTACCTTAAAAGTTAAAATGCTTGTGCAAAAAAAGAAAAATATTAAAATATGAGTTACAAGGTGGGATAGGATATTTGCAATGTATGCAACTCTCAACAGATGGTATAGATTATATCAGGAATACTTCAAAATCATTAAGAAAACTGTCCACTGTATAAATGGCAAGATAAACAAGTAATATGGAGAAAATTTATAGAAGTAAAGCCTCAATAGTCAAAAAATAAGAAATAGAATTTCACTAATAATCAGAAAAACCCAAATTACAATAACCATGAAGTAGTTTTTGTGTCCATGAAATTAACAATATGTAATTGTACCAAAAAGGCTGTGTTATACCATGAGAATGTTAATTGCTACAATCAGGTGGAAAGACAAATTTAGAAACTCTCTAGTGCATTTGAGGATGGTAATACCCCCTCCATTCTTGCTGGATAGCTTGTAGATCTCTTGTATATTGAGATGTAGAAAATGTTCAAAGCAGCAATGTTTGTAAAACAAGAAATTTTAAAAGTTTTAAATGTTGACTCAAGAAAAAATATATTTTAAATCCACAAATATTATATAACAGATAAGTGAATTAACTAGAGTGACCTGTATCAACATGGATACACCTCAAAAACACATCTGAGTGAAAAAGGTAGCCGAGATCGCGCCACTGCACTCCAGCCTGGGCGACAGAGCGAGACTCCGTCTCAAAAAAAAAAAAAAAAAAAAAAAAAAAAAAAAAAAAAAAAAAAAAAAACATTGGTTTCATTCAGAAAGACGGGACAATTTAAATATTTTCTGATTGATAATTTGTTGAGTTTATCTGAAGACCTGGGATCAAAGGAAATGTTCAGGTTAAGATAAAGGATTGTGGAGACCAAGTTTTATTGTGCAGAGGAATCTCTCAGATAGCTGACTTCAGAGAGAGAGCAGGTTGTAAATTGTTTCTTATCAGACCTAAAAGGGTGCCTGGCTCTTAGTTGATTATCTTCTGGATCTAGAAAGAGAGGAAGGAAAACAAGGGGGAAAGGGGATTTTCTATACAATGTGGATTTTTCCCACAAGAGACTTTGCAGGTCACTTTCAAGATAAGGCAAGGAAATATATTTGGGGGTTAAATATTTTTTGCTTGTCTTATAAAGTTATGCCAGCGTCAGATTGAAAAGTAAGTCACGATATATACGGTCAAATAAAACCCATCTGATGAGAATTTATGGTTTGTAAGGCATGACTCCCCAGACTCCTTAGAAAGGAATTTGGGCAAGATTAAAAAAAAAAAAATCAGAACTTAGTCCTCATACAGCATCAACTTGCTGTTACTTAGCTATGATCAGTATTTAGCATTATATCCTTGTTCTTCTCAGGGTTCTTTTTAAAAAATTAGTTGCAGATCTTTGTTAAAAGGAGGCTTATTTTTCAAATTCTTGTATGTTGGGAAAAGAGGCAAGACAAATGTTTCTGAGATCTTAGAATGCATAGAAAATTTTACAAAAATCACAGTCTGTGTGCACTATAGGCTTGTGGTGCAATAGTACATATACAAAGACCTAATTAAAAAGAAAATCAGACCAGGCGCAGTGGCTCACGCCTGTAATCCTAGCACTCTGGGAGGCTGAGGGGTTGATCAGTTGAGCCCGGGAGTTCAGGACCAGCCTGGACAACATGGTGAAACCTCCTCTCTACTAAAAATACAAAAATTAGTCTGGCATGGTGGCACTTGCCTGTAATCCCAGCTACTCGGGAAGCTGAGGCAGGAGAATTGCTTGAACCCAGGAGGTGGAGGTTGCAGTGAGCCGAGATTGCATCACTGCACTCTAGCCTGGGTGACAGAGCAAGACTCTCAAAAATAAAGAAAGAAACGAAGGGAGGGAGGGAGGGAGGGAGGACGGCAAGTGCAGCGGCTCATGCTTATGTAATCCCAGCACTTTGGGAGGCCAAGACTGGCAGATCACTTGAGCTGAGGAGTTGGAGACCAGCCTGGACACCACAATGAAACCCAGTCTCTACAAAAAATACAAAAATTTGCTGAGCGTGCTGGTGCATGCCTGTAGTCCTGGCTGCTCAGGAGGCTGAGGTGGGAGAATCACTTGACTTTATGTCGAGGCTGCAGTGAGCTGAGATCGCACCACTCCTAGATGATAACAGTGAGAGCCTGTCTCAAAAAAAAGAAAAGAATGAAAGAGAAGAAAATACAGGTATTACAGCCTAGGTAAGTATGTACCTGTATGCTAAATTGTTTAAAAGATTATGTCAGATGAGTCACACCTTAGCTTGGTCCTGTGGAGCACGTATCATTATTAGTCATGTCACGTTTTACAGATGAGTAAACTAATGCAGTTATAATTTGTAGATATATGTAATCAACTAAGTGGCCAAACTAGGATTTGAAACCAGCTCCTTGCCTTCTTAGCCCACGTTCTTATCCTCTAACTAGCACCCAGCCACCAGGACTATTTTCCCCTGACCATGAAAGGCAAACAACTTTCCATTCAAAGAATACTTTATAATGACAAATGATGGGGAGTCAGTATTGCCCTAAGGTCTCCAAGCTGCATCAATAGCTATCAGTCACACATCAGATAAATAGATTTCAGAAGTTTTGTGTACAGTATGTTCTTGAATTTGGGCTTAAGCTCAGACTGACATATAGTATTTCATCACTAATGTGATCTCTTTCTTGCAGAGGGAACATTCTTTTTTTAAATTGTATTGCATAACTTGTTTGCTTCCTAGCAAAACAATTTTTGAATTTCTGTATAATTTCTGTTAAATCTATTTTTGAAGTTGAGGCTTAGGTCAAATGCAAATATGAATATAGATTTATCCAGCATGCATAATTTGTAGTCTGTGTGGAACTGACTCATCTGTCTTCAGTATCTGGCAGTCACATGACTAGCTCTCCTGCTAAGAGTGACCTATTCAGCCTTCAAATAAACATCCACAAGGGGAAGAAAAACAATATGTACAGTTCCAGAGAAGGAACAACATATTGTGCATGAGCTGATGTACTTGAGTCAGTTCTGCCAACAATCTTTCAAATTAAGAGTTCCTCATTCAGAAAGCAGTCAGAAATGAAATTCTAAGTGTTAAGCAATCTAAAAACTTAAGATTATATTCTTTTTTAAAATACAAGTGAATGACCAAATTAGTAAACAACTTTCTTGAACATCTGCAGGATGATTTTGGCATATACGTGTTTCAAATAAATATAAAGTTTTATATTATAATTATATACAGACATATGCTTTTCTGTACTTACCCTAGTTTAATCTGGAAAAAAATGTACTTCTGTATTATCTGTGTTCTGCTCAACCCAATCTGTAGTTGAGAAGACAGGAGATCTGTAGATGTATGCACAGGGCAAAATGTTTTAGATACTCCATGGTTTTTTCTATGAGAGGGGAAAACATCCCCACTATGTGAATGATTCTGTCAATAATGTACATCCCCACCATTTAACAGATTTTTAAAATGCATATGTCATTTTCAGTAAAAAGAAATGTATACAGTAATACCAACTGCAGACTAAAATTGACTTTCTGGAAAAGTTTCACACATTTTCAGTATAAACTGACTAAAATAAGAAAGATGAACTAACATTCTGAAATAGTCATCTAGCTTTAAAATGATAAATTATTGACTATTTGCCTTTATACATTATATATATATATATACACAATCATTTTAGGAGAGAACTTGAAGAAATGGTTTAAGAACATTAGGGAGTGAAATTGTACTATCTCTATATGTGAAAACCTCATCTATATAATGTGAAATGAGGTCTCATTTTTATGTGGGTGTTCATCAATGAACTAAAGAATTATATTACATTACTGATAGAAAAGTGTGAAGAAAATGCTTTGGATGGAAGAACCTTATAGTAATGTTTAGGATTTAAAATATAGGTATTTAACAGTCTGTACACCTTTGAAAAATCATTTCTAAATTTTTATCGTTGCAATTGAACACATTTATTTTAAGATTACATTAAAAAATTTTTATAAATGTAAAAAAAAAATTTAAACTGAAATTCCATACTGTATTAAAGCAAGGTTGCCTCCAAATTCAGATCTCCTTCTGACCCAAGATTTCAGGAATAATATATTATTTTTTTTCCTAACATTCAGTTTTAGAAGTGGCCAGGACAGTTAATAAAAGATGGCATTACAGAATTATTGACATTTCCTTAGGTGTGATGATGGCACTGTACCTTTGGAAAAAGATTGCCCTCATTTTTTAGAAATGGATGCCGAGTGTTTTATGTGTCATGATATCTGCAACTTATTTTTATATTTACATAAAAATGATGCATAGGTTTATTTATAGACAATTATAAGACAAGTAAGCAAGATCTTAACAATTGTTAAATAAAAGTTGAAGGCACCTGGGTACTAATCTACTTTCAGATTTTTGTATTTAAAATAATTTTTAAAACAAGAACATGAAGGGAAAAATAAATTCAATTATAGCCTCTGCCTTCTGATGCTCATATTCCTTATTCTCATTTCCACTTAATTTTTCCCATATGAATTATCTACCACTTTTTACCGTACGTGTTATCAGTGCTTTTTAACTGGTCTATAGTGATGGACCCAATTTTTTAATATTTCTTCAATTTATCGTAGATTGATATTTTTGCAAAATACAATGAGGTGCAATAAAAATGAAATAAAATGGTACGCCAAATTCAAGCTCTTCCTTATCTCTGCTAATGAGAAACTATTAGAATATTCCAAGTGGTAGATTATAGTGTTTTGGACCAGTGTAGTGGTAGCAAAAGTAATCAGAATGGGTGAGATTCTAAATATATTTTGAAGGCAAATCTGGTTGGATTTACTGATTGATTGGCTGTAGCATTTACAAGAAAGAGAAAAAAATGACTCCAAGTTTTTGGGTGTGAACAACCGAAAGGTTGCAGTTGCAATTAATTAAGAAAGACTAAGATAGCAACAGGTTTAGCAGGTAAATGTAGGAGCTCGATTATAAACTTACTATGTTTGAGATGCCCTCTAGACACTCAAATGGAAATGTTGATCCTGAAGTTTCATATGTGAGTCTGGAGTTGGAGAGAGGTCTGAGTTAGAGAGAGAAATTTGGTAGTGGTCAATCTATAAAAGGTGTTTTAAGCCTTGAGCTTGGGTGACTGATGAGTCAGTAATAATAACTGCAGAACCTATGTATGACTCATAGTTAGTGAACCAGAATCTATTCTAAACATGTTTCTAAGTATGTGTTAATTTCATTATTTCACACAATTAAATAAAATTGGTACAGTTACCTCCATTTTATAGATGGAAAACCAAGGCCCAAAATGTTGGCAAGCTGGCTCAGGATTATATGGAGAATATCAAGAGAATAAGTATAAATAGAAAAGAGGATAATTCTGAGTACTGGGTACTAGGGTACATAAAAATTAAAGAGTAGATGTCTAAAAGAAAAAAAAGACAGCTAAGTATAATGACCTGGAAGTTAAGTGAGGAATATTTGTCAGTGTGGAAGAAGTAAATACTTCAGGATGAAAAGAAGAAAGGAAAAAATGGATAACAAATAGTGTAAGAGTGATTTGCTTTAGTGATGTTCCTAAGTATGCAAAAAGGAAACAACAAATGACCTTAAATATTGTAAACTACAAATGCAAATTTAATATATTTGACTGTTACAAGCAGTTAAATTTTTGACATGGCATATATACAATTCTCATGCTAAAATTATATATATTTAGTAAATTAAGTATTGTTAAATATTGTGCACTTGTGCACGAAGGAAGGAGTAAGAACTAAACTAAATCATATTCTCATATATTTCAAATGGAAAATCTCATATATTTCAAGTTAAATTCTCTAAACTTAATTATAAATTTCTGACAAGCACACTGGATCCGTAAATTTAATGTGCTTACTATTTTTATAAATGAGAGGCATTTAAAATGTCAGAAGCATTTAAAATATTAAACACTCATATTTATCTAATAATTATGCAACTTGTTCCTAAACACAACATAGTATAATTAATTCTGTATAATTATGTAGTTATTAGGTAAATACGTAATAGACATATGTGTTTGTGTGTTATACTTCATGTTTCCTATTATATATTATCTATTTATGTATTAGGTACTTTAATATATATCTTCCTTTGGTATAGTCATTTATATCAAATTGAAGAAAGTGAAAGTCAAAAGACAAGGCATGGATATGATGACTGCATATGAATAAGATGAATTTCTGCCTCAAAATTGGAAGCTGGATGCTAAATACTTGCAGAAATATTCTCAAGACAGTGCGGAACATGTTGAACTGCTTCTTAAACTTCAGCTTTGTCTGCTGTATTCATGTTGGACCATATCCTGAGCCTTTCATTTACTTCAAAAATCCAGTGTCCCACATTCCATGGGCATCTTCCAAGTATTAACCTTAGCCAATTATTTTATAATCTTTTTCATAATGCTTGATCTGAATAGATGATATTCCCTACTGTAATCCAGCTTGCAAATATTTTCCTTCACTTCTGGATTTTATTCAATTTATTATGGCTTGTTTGGCTTCTGAAGTTTTTCCTCTATTTTTTTTCCTATGTCTGACTTCTCATGACGGATTTAGAGTTGTTTTATTGTGTGAGGACAAGCTTTTTTACATAGAAAAACACAGAAAAAAGGAAGTAGACAGTGAGGAAAGAAGAAAGAATATTGTATAGAAAGAGAATAGCTATACAGTTTAAGGATTATGTTAGCAAAGAGTTTAAAATATAGGTGAATAGGAAAATAAAGTTGTATTTCATCACAAGATAGAGGGATATTCCTTGAAAAAAATCATTTTTCTGTTTCACCAAAGTTTGGTCATTTGGTCTTTAATCTTTGTCCTTCTTCAGAGTCATGTGGCAACACTTCTCTCCCTTCTGCTGTAGCTGATGCTTGTCTAGCCTTCTCTGGGCAGAGGCAAGGTCCTGTTTTCCTCCCTCTATTTTCTTTGTAATTTTTGATCAGGCATGAACTTGTTGCTTTTTTCCTTTTGTGGCGGACCCTTTTGACTGTCAGAAGCTCAGTGTCACAACTCAGTTTTGAAGCATATATATATAAAGAGAGAGAGACTTTTTTTTGAAGCCCTGCTACAGTAGGTGAATACTTGTAGAGGAAAATAGATGCCTAATGGAAAAGATTGATGAATTTCTGCGCAGAAAACATGCAAAATATTAATTTCAAGATATAACTCAGTACTTTAACAAAAATAAGAAGTAGACACTGGGAAATAGGATAATTCAATTTTGCTAATTTCCTTTAGGGAAAAATCAAGCTATTACACTTTTGTTTTACACTTTAATAATTATAGAAATGTTGTTTTCATTTGTATTCCTAAAGTGTTAAGATAGCTATTAATAAAACTAAATTTTACGTCAAAGATAGTGTTAAAAAGGAGACAACAATGTACAAAAATAATACCTTAAAAAGAGAAAGAGAAATGAATTATTTGAAATATACCAATATGCAACAGATGCACATTAGTTAGGATATGTGGTTAAACTTAAGGCTGTAGATTAGGTTAAAACCAAAGTCCAACAATATGTTTCTTAAAAGAAATGTGCAACTAATTTAAAAAGAGATTTAATAATGAAAAAACAAACTAAGATAAATTAGGGTAAAGATAAAGTAAAATAAATGATGGCAATTTATTTCTCTAAAATTAAATTTTGAGACATCAATCTGTTTGATAAAAGGAACAACTAATGGAACAATTCATAGTCACAAACTTCTATGCCATTTGTTAACAAAGCACCAAATATATAAAACAAAATCTGTTCAAATGTATAGAGAATTTGTGAGGGGTACAATTTTTCCATGTTTTAACATTCATAATTGATTATGCAAGTGAAATAAATTGTTCAAAATATAATAATGAAGTTGATGTAAAAATATGTATTTATTCATTCTGAAAACATTTAGTGAGGGCTTACTGTGTGTCAGACATTCTTTCAGATGCCAGAGGATGCTATAGAAAAATGCGTGCCCTCTTGTAATACTTTGTTCAAGTTCTGATCAGAAGGATGAATGATGGAGCCCAAGAAGCCAGGTACAAATTCAAGCTTCTTCCATTCATAAGCTAGGCAGTCCTTACTCAAATTTCTTATCGTATCTATTCTTTAGTTTCCTCATCTGAAATGTAGGTGAGGCTAATTGTATATGCCAACTTGACTGGTTTCAAGACGCTTACATATTTGGTTAGACATTATTTCCGAGTGTGTCAATAAGGGTGTTTCTGGAAGGACTGGGCATTTGAATTGGTGGACTGAGTAAAGCAGCTGGCCATCCCCAGTGTGAGTGGGCATCATCCAACTTGCTGAGGGTTTGAATAGAGCAAAAAGGCAAAGGAAGGATGAATTCTCTCTCTCTGCCAGACTGTTTGAGCTGAGACATTGGTCTTTTCCTGCCCTTGAGCTAGAACTTACACCATCAGAACTCCTGGTTTTCAGGCCTTCAGCTCCAAGCTGTAATTTATTCCACGACCTTTCCTGGGTCTCCAGCTTGCAGAGGGTGGACTGTAGGAATTTTCTGCCTCCATAATCACATAAGCCAATTCCTTATAATAAATCTCATTCTAGATATACATATCGGTATATCTCCTGTTTGTTCTTGCTCTCTGGAGAACCCTGACTAATATAGTTATTCTGAGGATCAGTGTTGTTTTGAAAACTGAATATTTCAGTGTGTGTGAAGTACTCAGAACAATGTCTGGCACAGGCAGATCCTGCACAAAGGTGGCTAATATCATTATTACCCCTTCTTTTCACCACACCTCTAGTATTTCTGTAAGTTGCCCGTATACTAGCCCAGCAAATGAACCTTGATATTTCCATAACATGTAATTACCTAATTCATATTGTTGCTACCATTCAACTAGAGATTATTACAAAATAATTTGAAAAACATCTTTATAATTGCTCACTGATTAAAGATTTTAAGATGCTTTTCTTTCAAATATTTTTATTTCTCAGAGCACCTACAATGCTTAGCGTAGGTCTTCATTTTCTGTCACTCATAATTACATTCTAATATTTTCATTATTTTAATATTTATCTATTTTCTCTACCTTACATTACTGACAGGATTTTTGGCCATGTCTATGTTTTAATTTTCTGCTCCCCACATACAATTTGAACAAAATATTATATTTTAAATTCTTTACAATTTTTCTGTTATTCTACATTTCTCATTTAAACTTAACCAGTTGTCTTTTCACCTAATTCTTATTTCTCTTTAGGGGTCTCTTCTTTTATTTCACAGTCTGGATATATTTATATTTTATTTATGATGCTAGTCCATCAATTTTTTTTGATTTTTTAATAAAATAACCCACAGAACTACTTATCTTCTTCTGAGTCATTAGGATATTTTTATATATTTTTATTCTATAGTATTTTTCATGCCAACTATTGGTACTTATAAGTTCTCAGGTGAGTTTGCTACACAACTACCTCTTTAAATTGACTTTGTTGGCATGATATTAACTTCCAATGACATAGCTATATGATCAGTTCACATTGAAGGCAAAACCCTGTAATAGACAAAATTACCTTTGTCAGATTGACTCTGGTGACAAAAAAAGGCTTTTATTTTCTTCAAACTATTATGAAATTATTTATATTCTATTAGAGGAAGAGGATCTAGGTAATTTAGCAGGCCAAGTGTTTTGCAGGTGCACGGTCACAGTTACAGTGATTTGTAATTTGGGGACCCTAATAGCACTAGAAGCTGAACTGCTCCCTGAATACTCTGCAGTGCAATAAATGGTGCCTATAACAGTGCTGTGAAAAATCAACATACCCAAACTTACAGAGAAAATTAGCAAGTTCACTTGGGGGAAAGATACATGGCCTGAGCAGATTTTTTTCCTCTCTCTTCAAGAGAAATCATTTAATCCATTATTTTGGGAATCAAGATTGATAGTTATCTGAAACTGGATATTTGGAAAAAAAAAACAAGGAAAAAAGAAATATTAATCAATTTATGACAAAATAAAATAGAACTATACTAATAGATATTGAGTATTATTTATACACTAGGTAATTTTCTAATCCCTGCAAAGTAGGATCTATCACCCACAATTTGCAGATAAAGAGAATGAGATAGAAACATGTAAATAAACTGGTCTGAGATAACCATAAAGTAAAAGTCAGGAGTGGTTTTTAAATGCATGCAGTCTGACTCAGGTTCTCTGCTATTAATCTGATAGAAGTCTCTTAGGAAATTTGTCATCCTGGTCAGATAGAAAAAACAGCCCAAGTAAAATAACCAGAATAAGCAGCTCAAACCCAGAGCTTGAGATTCCCATGTCCCATCAGAAATATGTTTTGTCTATTCCTCAAGCTCCATAGTTTGTCTTTAGAAGTACATGCTAGACACTTCTACAGTAAAAGTAGTGAACAAACGCCACTGATGTAAGCTACAAAAGACATTTGCCAATTGTGCATTCTAAAAATTTGAGCATATTTGAAATACTTAAAAAACCCTGACAGTATCTTCAGATTTGACCATTCTTGTAAGCATTTTGACACTTAATAAGCAGAGAACCTCTTACAGAGATTCTTCTGGTCCCTTTCCATTCATCATAAAAGATTTTAACGATTTCTTTATATATTGAAAATCTATTTTTATAAAACTGACCATACTAATAAAATCATGTAATACTTTGTACACGTCTGGCTTTGACCTATAAAAGATAATATTTTTTAAAAATCATATGTAATACTATATTGCTAACCATACATCAGTTTTATTAAAGACAAATAGACATTCCAAAAGGGGTTGCACGTCACATTTTTTGCTCTAGTAAGAAATAAGCTATTTTCTTGTCATTCGCTTGGAATTCCAGTATTGCCATTATATGCACTAATGATTTATTTGTAGGAATCTTTTTAATTGAATTGTTGATGTTTCCAAGGTAAAATCATAATATAATTTAATTACAATAATATAAGAGGGCACTTAATTATGTACCCTCTGGTATACCTGATTATGAGAACTGCATTCTGTGTTTCAACCCCTTAAACTGAGAACTGTTATAAAGTCCATAGTGTTAGGATATTTAGAAATAGAAATGTTAATGCATCCAAGAGAGATTAAAGCCTCTTGAGTTCATATGGCATATTAATTTTGGCTTTTCTTCAGCTTTGAATTCCCACTATTTAGTAACTTTGAAATTTCATTTCCTTTTTGGACATTTCTCAGCACCACCATGAGTCTAATACAGTAAAATTGGGCTACCATCCAAGTGACACAAGCCCCATGCACTGGGGAAACGTAGGGATGGTGGATTCTGCTCCAAGACTGAGATAGAATAGCTCTTTATTTTGCAGACCTTTCCTTTATTTTTACTTAACTTTCCTATATTTGACATGAGAGCAACACAATCTCATGAGAGGTGTGAAACTAAAGGAACAGGGCCAAAGAGGCCCATGCAGTCTCTTTTGAGCCAAAGTCCTGTAGATTTACAAGGTCTTCCTGATCTATACTTGATCTAATCCAGTGGTTCTCAAAATATAGTTCCTGAATATCACTGTCACCTGGCTAGTACAAATTTTCAAGCCCTAGGCTAGACCTGCGAAGAGGGCGTCACAGTCTGTGTTTTAATAAGGCCTTCGGATGAAATCTGATGCATGCTAAAGTTTAAAAACCTGAGTTTTCAAATCACCTTGGCTAAGCTCTACATAGGGGTTTAAGTCTATGCAAGTAGAGCAATACATAGAGTGATTTTTGTTTTTCTGCATTGTTGCTGAACCGTAAATAATCTATTTGTAAATCTTTGTTAGTAGTAATGAGTTTGAATTTAAAAATTTGGAGGTTAAAAATTATGACCATTTTTTTCTGCCTCTCTTTTATGTACAGGTTAATCCTCATTACTTACAAATTCCCTACTTGTGAAGTTGTCTACTTGGTAAAACTTTTTGTAATACAAAAATCAATTTTGTGGATATAAACAGATAAGTCCGGTGTAGTAAAAAATGTGAATTGTCCAACAAGCACATTTCCAGCTGAGTTCAAAGTGATGTCTTGCCTTCTTTTTTCAGCTCACAAACAATAAACAAATGTCCTTTTGTGATCTATTTAGTGCCATACTTTAGGCATTTTTTTTTTTTTTTTGCTTCTTATTGGTGATTTCACTGCTTAAAATGTCCCCCAAGGATATTGCTAAACTGTGGCCCTTTTTTCTAAACACAGGAAGACAAAAGAATGTGCCTTATGGAGAAAATAGCTTAACCTCTTTCTAGAATGAGCTACAGGGCTGTAGACATAAGGTCAATGTTTATAAATCAACAATATATATTAAATAAGTTGTCTTTAGACAAAGAGACATACAAAAAATAAGGTCATGTATTGCATTAATCAGTTGATGAAAATATTGTAACCAGAGGCTTGAGGGACCATAACCTGTATTTCCCATAGGAACAATGGTTCAATATTGACTGATTCTGTGTTTGCAGCAAATTTATAGAATGTATCAGCCACTCATAATAAAAATCAGTTGTATATAATTTATATTTCTCAATTCTCTGCCGACTTGCCAATATAATAACTCCAACTAGTGCTATAGTATTTTTTTACATTGACCTAATCTTGCACTTCCCAACTCATTTTAAGATTGAGTTAATGTCTGACTTCCAAACCCTTCTAGGACAGTTCGTAATGGCTTGTTGAAATCCTGTTTTTCTATAGTGTAGTTGTAAATCATGACAGATTTTAAGTTCACTAAATATTTGACTTCAGCAGCATCCAAATATGTTTCTACTATTTGATAAAAAGGAACATGTTCTAATTCTCATCACTGAGGTACATGGAACAAAGTTAATATACTCTGTTAAAACATGCCTTTCACTAAACTGGAAATTTAGAAACTGAAAATGTTAAGGAAATAGAATGGTGGGAAAGTAGATTTCATGAATTGACTCAAGCATAAGAAAACTTTTCACTGTCCTGTGTTTTAGATGCAGGCCGCTCCCCATCTTCTGGCCATGTTAACACCTTTGGACCTATGGCTGTTTATCTCCATTAGATTACATAAAATGGTATAAAGCACACTATACTACAGTGTTCTATACAAATTACATGCTTTTGGAATGCTTTTTTCTTATTAACTATTAATATACAAATGTATTTTACAGTTTGATCCTTGGAATTTTTTTTCTGGTTTATTTATTTTATTCAGATGTATTCATTTAAAGCATTAGGAAAGATTTTCAAGAGATGGATACAGAGGTGAACAGCAGAACTTAAATAGCCAAAATATTTACTCATGTGAAATTATGAATTGTTAATTAACAGAAGCAACTGTCAAAATCATGAAACACTATTTCTACCATTTATTTTTATTGCTAGAGTACAGGAAAAACTCATGTCTGTTAATCATTCAGCTTTAGACAATAACCAGGCTTTCATATACTGTGTTCGATGATGAATCTACTAATGCCAACTTCCTTTTTTTCTTACAAACTTCCTAAAAGAAGCAAAGCAGTTTAGATAGCAAGTCTATTAAATCAATTAAATTAAAAATTGATATTTTTATTTTATTTAAACGTAAACTTTTTTGTGAACTATAAAATGAAATATATTTAATAGTAAGGAGGCATTAAATGGTTTTGGCTATTGTTAAATGACTCGTAGGTTAAATTTCTATCAGAAGTTTAGATAACTTACATTTTAATCTCAGAATTTACTTTGGCTTTTATGATTTTATGAGTCAAAGTGCAGATGCCCAGTTTATTTATTGGAATATTTGCTGCATTTGTAATATGAAAGGTCATTAGGAATGACTCAACACCACAAAGCACAGTTAAAATTCTAAAACTGGGAAATGACAACTTATTATTTTTACACCAGCATTAAAGCCAATTCTCTTTTTATTTCATAATAGAAGTAAAATCCAATAATGAAGTCAATAGAAACAATGGTGGTCAGGGTTGATATTTATATTTTTATTCTAATGTGTGTTTTATCAATTAATAACTTTTTCTCTTTCAAACAAGAACTCAAAAAATAAATTCCTAGCCTAAAGTTCAAAGATTTCTGATTTTAATATTGTATATTTTATTTGACTCATCAATGTCCATGTAACCTCAGACAAGAAGAATGTGGACAACATAATAATTGTAAACCATTTGCTAGTGCATGATCAGAAACAGACACATAAATTCTGGCCAAACGCATTAACGGAAGTGAGAGGGTTTCTCTAAAATCATCTCTTCATATCTAAATAAGAACCATAGCAAAATTAAGCTCTTCACATCCTCTGAATCAGTTTTGCATTTTATGGACTAGCTGAAATGGCTGTAGCCAAATTGCCACCATCTTTTAAGAAAAGCCAATGTCAAGGCTGGAGCAGGAGAGAAGGGGACCTGCTGTTAATGACAATGCTGAGCCATTGACTCCACCCATGCTGAAGACTGCTCAAAGGCTAGAAGTTGTGCTATTATATATACAAGATTCTTATTGTCTAGGTATTTAGGTAAGTGTTTGTAAGTTTGATCAAAATCATTCCAATAGTTTTTTTTTTTTTTTTTAAACAGAGTCTCATTGTGTTGCTCAGGCTGGAATCCAGTGGCATGATCTCGGCTCAGTGCAACCTCCGCCTCCTGGGTTCAAGCAGTTCTCCTACATCAGCATCAGCGTTCCGAGTAGCTGGGATTACAGGCACCCGCCACCATGCCTGGCTAATGTTGGTCAGGCTGGCTCGAACTCCTGACCTCAAGAGATCCACCTGCTTTGGCCTCCCAAAGTGCTCGGATTACAGGCATGAGCTGCCACACCCAGCCTCCAAATACTTTTTTTTAAAATCAAAATAATGATTTCAATGACTGAGATCTGTTATGTATTTCAACATAATCATGTTTCATAAAGATTTAGTCTTCTGAAAGCCAGTGTGAATTGTTTTTTTTTCTACAAGTTTAATCAAAACCAAACAAAATCAACAAACCTCTACCCCCAAATGTGGTACTGTTTCCTAAAAGAATGCATTTCCTTTTTACTTCCATCACCATACATTGGTTAATGACTTCTGCACTTAAAATTCCTAACACACCTCACATAGCTCTTTTGTGCAGTAACACTTTTCTTCTCTCCAAATATGTGGTTCAATGGAAGTTACATTTTTTAAAATTATATTTTCCTCCTCACAACTTATTGGTTCTAAGATTTATACCCTTTCCAATGTGTATAAGACTACTGTGATTTTGGGACATGGGACCAAGTGTAGCATGTCTGATCCTATCTTTGATGGCAAATACTTCTGCTGTGAGATATGGGAGCTGCTGAGTGAAAATCTTTTACTGATAATAAAGCCAGTTGTCAGAGGGAAGCAAAAGTAAGAGAAGAAGAGACTTGAGGTGACTTTAATGAAAACTCCTACCTGCCAAAACTAGGCAAAAATATGACATACATAAATATAAATTTCCACAAGGAAATTTCTTTCCCACCTTTCTATATCTTTCTTACTCTTTATCATCACATTTACTAATAGAGATAATGTTCTTGATACTCAAAGTGCATTTGATATACTATTTCTTACTCATCTCTTCCCCACCCCTGTTTCATATGGGGAGCTCCAGGCAACCTAGTGGGATGGGAATTGGGGACTGAGAGCGAAGAAGTGTAGCAATAGCATTAGCACAGTATTGGCGAAAGAGAGAGGAAACTGACAACATTCCTTCTTCTCACTATGGTTGTAGCTTGAGGAAGGCCTTTGCTTGGGGAGGTGAAAATGAAGGCTCAACTACAAAATGCAATTTAATTAACAAGATGGGAATTTTCCTCAGATAAGAGTGACTGTTAGACTTATTGTGCCAGAATAATGGCATAATAATAATGTTATGAAGACTATCTAAGATTTCTCCCAGAGAAAAGAGGAAGAACATATCATGGTGGATTTCCAGGCCACAGTGAAAAAGAATAGTTTTTTTGAATAGTTGCGTCCTAATGAGTTATGTTCGTTCAATGTAGCAGTTAGAGTGGTATAATATGGGCATGAACACACTACAGTTGTTGGCCCCAAAGATTAATAACAATGGACATAAAACATGGAATAAGATACATAAATACTTATTTATATTGTCTCAATTTATGACAATAGGAATACTGTAAAAACTGATACAAAGCAAGTAATTCAAATAATGATAATTATAACTTTAAATCAAGAAACAGAACAAATTGCTTAAATTACATGCCAGAAAAGATGGCTATAAAGGTTTCATTGTCAATAATTATAACAGGAAATCTTCCTTTAAATCATTTTTACAAGAACAATAATTTTAAGCATCTCAAACACATGCACACTTACATTACCACATATGTGCACCCTCTCATTCTTTGGGCCATCATAAGTAATATAATATTACAATGCTTTCATTTATTTGTTGCACATACACTCAACTCCTTCTATATTTATGGCCTGTTGCTGGGATCTAGGGAAAAATGCTATACAAATATGCAATGAACTCACTCTCCAGGGGTATATTTCCTACTTTGGAGACAGTTAACTAACAAGGCAGACACGATGCAGTTTGGCTGTATCCTCTAAGAGGTGAAGTTTTAGGACAGCAAGTAGACAGAAGGGGTTGAGGAATGAGGAAGCAGAGCTTCTAGATAAGGGTTTCTGCTAAAAAAAAAAAAAAAAAAAATGGGCCGCAGAAACAGATGGAGGTTAGGTAGGAGTACACTAAAAGATAAAAACAAAAGAAGAACAAAGGAATGGAACCCATGTTTTAAGAAGCCTAGAAAGCTGGAATAGTATGAGTACGTTGAAGGGGAAGGAGAAAATAGACAAGAGGCAAGCAGAGGCCAAATCACAGCTGATCTGGTAATGCATGTAAAGGAGTTTAGACTTTAAGAGTAATATCATCAAGAATAGTTTCAAGCTATGGAACTCAAGTGGAAATAACACTAAAATATTTGCTTTATAGAAAGATCTTTTTGAATTTTTGATTCCTAAAAATATGATGGAAATTCCTATGGATTGAAATAACAGATATGCTGAAACCAAAACAAACTGCTGTGTTCTAAATGTGTCCTCCAAAGTTCGTATGTTGTAACTTCATTGCATTGTGATAGTATTAAAGGTAGTGCCTTTAGGAGGTGATTAAGTCAGAAGGGCAGAGTCCTCATGAATGAAATTAGAGACCTCATAAAAGAGGCTGAAGGAAGTCTCTTTTGCCCTTCTGACCATTCAGCCATGTAAGGACAAGTATTTGTCCACTTAGGAGGGTACAGCAACAAAGTGTCATTATTGAAAGCAAGAACGGCCTGCACCACACATGAAACTTGCCAGTGCATTGATCTTGGACTTCCCAGCCTCATGAACTGTGAGAAATACATTTCGATTATTTATAAAGTAACCAGGCTATGGTATTTTGTTGTAGCAGCACAGATGGACAAAGACACAAACATATACAAGTTTTTAAAGCATCACTGGGATGATAAGAAATTCACCAATGCCAAAAAAAATATTTTAATTAAAAAAAGATGAAAAGAACCTTTTTAGCTTTGATATGGTTTGGATATTTGTCCCTGCCCAATTCTCATACCGAAGTGTAATCCCCAACATTGGAGGTGGGACCTGGTAGGAGGTGTTTGGATTATGGGGGCCGATCCCTCATGAATGGCTCTGAACATCCCCTTGGTTATAAGGGAGCTCTCATTTTGAGTTCACATAAGATCTGGTCATTTAAATATGTGTGGCATCTCCCCCCATTCTGTCTCTCTCTTGCTCCTGTCTGGCCCTGTGAACTTGCTGGCTCCTCCTTCACCTTCCACTATGATTGTAGGCTTCCTTTGGCCTCCCCAGAAGCCAAGAAGATCCCAGCACCATGTTTCCTGTAAAGCCTGCAGAACCGTGAGCCAATTAAACCTCTTTTCTTTATATAATACACAGTCTCAGATATTTCTTTATAGCAATGCAAGAACAACCTAATGCAAGCCCCAACAATTTCTGTGGAAAAATGGAAGTTCAACTCTTCCTCTTTGCAGACTGCATACAATATAGCATATGACACACTGTGGGGAAGCATCAAATAAGAGACTTCTTCATAAGATTAGTCCTCAAAAACAGTGATTAAATAGATATTAAGCCCCTACTCCTCAGAAGTGACAGCAAAGAAATTTGGCTTTCTCATTTTTGGCATTGGGTACAAGGAACAAAATGATGTGATGCTAGATAAGCATTAGCTAGTTATTACAGAAGATTGCATTCTGAATATGTGGCTATCTTTAAAAAGTACAATCGGCCACACGTAACAGAGTTAACTGGAACACTGCTTATGTGTTAAGAAAAGTTTTAAGGTGAGAAATTAAGTTCAGGTGGTCTCAGGTAATCAAATGCAAGTTCTCTCCTGAAAAACATTACAAAACTTGGATTATAGACTACAGGTAAATTATATTGTGATTTTTTTCAGTATTTCTCATTTCATTTTATATTATACCCTTCTATTTTGTATCTTGGATTTATGAATGTGTCTGATGATTCAATGTGACGATTTGTTAAGATAAGGTATGAAATGGAAGAGGAGTATGTTAGGCTGGTACCAATGGATAATTCTGATAAGGTTAGTGATGAAGGCTTACATTCTGCTGAGCCATGTAGTGGTGTGGAAAGGGACACATAAAATCTCCTTTTCCAACAAAATCTCTCAGTGAATTTTACTTGAGCTGATAGTCCAACCTGGCATATGTCTTTCTGTCTTCTCTGACAAACTCAAAATGCAACATTATTCCCAGGAAAATTAAAGACACTAATTTCAAATCACAGTCATTGGATAAATGATGGTACTGATTGTTCTATACAACTATTAGAATCTAAAATATAATGTTTGTTGAAAAGTACATCCTGTGAAAAGGATATAAGTTATGTATCAGCAGAAAATATTGTCCAGAAAAGTCACACAAATGGTCAAAACCTAATAATGCCAGCATGTAAAAATACACTGAGATAATTGCTGAGAAAAGATGCTGAAGAAAAATTTGAAAAGATTCTACTTTTAAGGAGTATCATCAAGGCATTGATGATATGTTACAATATATTGAAGAGGTTTTGTATAATAAACTGAAAAACCAGAACCCTAATATCCAAGTTGATGAATAGATTTCACCAATAAATGGCATTCTGTAGTATTTGTAATATTTGTAAATGATAATAAAATTCACAGTAACATTCCCTGTGCAAAGAGTGGTCTGAAACAAGCAAAGGACTAGATATATTTAATGTATTATCTTTATATCTGAAACAGAAGTTCTATCTTCGATGGGTTGTATTAGCATTTGCACTAGGTACTCCATCAATAGTTGGCTCCTTGAAGATTTTACCTCTTGTATTAAGCCAAAGTCCAAATACTGTCATCAAACAATACTTTGTTCACAAACTGGTGCTAGTGTAAAGAAAGTCATGGAAAGGAAATAATAAAAGTTCAGAAATACCACAAAAAATGGTCAATTTTATTAAACCCAAACCAGCTTGCTTAAGAATCTTTTAAAAAATGTATAAAAACCTGGGCAAACCACACACACACACACACACACACACACACACACACACACACACACACACCTCCTGCTGCAAAAAGGAATTCAGTGGCTTAATGGAGGGAGAAAGTTCCCGATAGGATGTTTCAGCCGAACAAGAATTAGAGAAGCACTGTCAAAAAAAAATGTAGGCCGAATTTTGCTGAGCACTTTAAAGATGAAAAATCGCTGCAGAAACCAACTTAATTGGCAGACATTTTCATCACATGATCCAGTTTAACAAGTCTTTGCAAGGATCTGGATATATATATATTTTTACTTTAAATGCAAGATTTTTGTAGTTAAATAAGAAAAATCACATATTTAGAAATATCAGTTGCATTTAAAAAATCATGTTACAAAAGAGAATCTTGAAATATTTTTACCACTACTTGGGCTTAGACTGAGAAATGACACGAGCAAAGCCCAAACTTTTTTGAAAATCATCTAGAGAACTCCAGAGTAATACTGAACAGTACTTTTCTTCCCTCTCAACTCAAAGTATATAACAGAATAATAAACACTTTCTCTGTAATTTCTTTTCAGCCTGAGACCTTAGCTTTGAAAGAAGAGGAAGAGGCCGGGAGCCATAGTTCATGCCTGTAATCCCAGCAATTTGGGAGGCCAAGACAGGCAGATTGCTTGAGCTCAGGAGTTGGAGACCAGCCTAGGCAACATGGCGAAACCCTGTCTCTATACAAAATACAAAAATTAGCCAGGTATGATGGTGTGCGCCTGTAGTCCTAGCTACTGCGGAGGCTGAGGTGAGAGGATCACTTGAGCCTGAGAAGTTGAGGCTATAGTGAGCCAAGACCGTTTCACTGCACTCCTGTACTCCAGCCTGGATGACAAAGTGAAATCCTATCTCAAAAAAAAGAGGAATAACTTAATGAGCTGCAGTGTGACCACACAATCAAGATTAGAGTTACTATTCTGCCTCTAGACACCTTCTACATTTCTATAGAAGAAAAAGAATCTCCCTCCAGTCAGAAGGCACTGAATACTTTGATGCAGTTTTTAACTTCTAACATGTGTATGCAACCTTCTACTTGTTTAAAAAGGCATTGGGAGCAACTACAGAAATTGTCTCATTCAGTTTAAAATGAAACTAATGTGTGTTTATTGCAAGTCTGAACCAGCATTGAGCGACTATTTAGCAAAGAAACATAGGCACAGTTTTCATATAAATTTAATTATTTATATTTGATTCCAAAATAATTTTTAGGCATATATAGAGTTATGAAAAAGTTTATGTAACCAACACATGTGCATAACAGTTTGATAACTGATATATTGAATCTAAACATACCATTCAGAAAATATTTTTTCCGAAGATATGTTAAATTATATTTTAGGCCATAATTTTAATCATATGTCTTTGGTTTACAGTTTTAGTAGTTTTATCATTCAACCATATCAACCCATTTCATGTTGTAATAACATCAAATAATATCCAATTAGAATCACCATTTATATATTTTCTTTATGAGTTATACATTTTGAAAAGGAAGGAAAGAAATTAATGGGCAGAAAGGTAAATTAAGCTTAATACCAGATTTTACTCAAGAAAGTTTGGCTGACAGGTCAATTCTGGTTTTAAGAAGGGGAAAAGAAAAAAGAAAACTTTTTCACATACTTTATGGTAATATCCTTATTAGTACTCTGTATAGTAAAACTATGTTAAGTCTTTCAGAAAAACTTGAATTGAGTTGAAAAAATAAGTAGGAGTTGAAATTTTTTTTTAAGGAAGAAAAATTCGAGTTGTTTTTTTATATATACTATTACCTTAGTAGATGGTAGAGAAAAATATACAAAAAATGATATAAGTTGTCCAACATAAGCAGATCTGCAGAAAATAGATTATTCTCTATTCAAAAAATAAGAGGCAACTATTATTGGACTAATATATCTAAAATTTATTATTCATGCTAATATATTATGCAATGTAGATATAACAATTTTTTTTTGCAGAGGTTCCCTGAGACATGTAAATATTTTCAAGGTTTTCTCCAAGGTGAAAAGTGATTGAGAATGAGTGCTGTAATATATGTAAATGTAAGCATATCACATTAAATGAAAGCAAAATAAATGAAATAACCTTCTTTCAAAAATGAAGTTGAGACTGTTGTAAATATGAAATATATGGATATACTGTTTTCAAGAGTCAAGCCTAAAATGTAAAGGAACGGAAAATTAAATTTCAAAAGTTAGAAATGTATGTGTAAAGCATAAACTAAGTAGATGATGCTGTTGTAGTTAAATTAATATCAGATTAAAAACCACACAAACAAAATTATGATAACTAAAGTTAAAAAGGATCACTACATGAAGATTTAATTCATATCTAAGTTGAACAGTTCTAAAATTGAATACAGCTATTAATATAACTTAATTTAATGAAAAATTTGCCAAAATTTTAAGAAAGTGTGGCCAAATCTAAAAATTGAGTGGGTGCTTTTAAAAACACATTATAGAAATGGATGAAATTGACAAAAATAATCAGAACGAATACAACAGACATTACCAGCATAATTAACAGGACAGAACTAATGTCACTCACTGAGTAGGAAATACACACAATTGAAGACTATTCAAAAAACATTCTGAAAACTGATAATGTAATGGCTCATAAAGCTAGCAGCAACAAATGACAAGGAATTTTTATGACATATAGAATAAATTATCTGATCACAATATATATTTACTCTCATTCTATATTCCAAAAGATCTACAATTCAATTCCCAGTTCAGGTGGAATTCCACAATTCCATTTCATTTCCAAGAGAAAAGAGTGCATATTTACCAAATACATAAACAATGATGTTCATAGGAGATTAATACCTCTGAGCCAAAGAGCTGGAAATAATCTAATATTCATCAACAATAACATTGATCAATAAATTGTGCTACATTCATACAATGTGATACTGTACAGCTACAAGATTGAACTACTGGTACGTGAAAGAACATGGATGAATCTCACCAGTGAGATAATAAATGAAAAAAGTTAGATACCAAAGAGTGTATACTGGTGTGGGGAGAGATTGAGGCATGAGATCAACTGGAAAGAGGCTTTAAGGAAACTTACGGGACACTGTAAATCATTTATCTATTGGTCTGAGTGGTAGTTACATGGATTAAAATAGTGGTATCTAGATAAATTTAAATTTGTGTCCATCCAGTTGAGCACCTTAGGAATATTACACTGTATTACAAATAAACTCATTAACTAAAGAAGAAATCATAATAAAATTTAGAAAATATTGAGAATTGAATCAAATAAAAATACTAGGTAAAAATGTATAGAATGCAGAAAAGCTCAGAATTAGTGAGCTAAGCAACAACATGAAGAGTTTAGAGGCCAGGCACGGTGGCTCACTCTTGTAATCCCAGCACATTGGGAGGCCGAGGTGGGTGGATCATGAGGTCAGGAGTTCGCAACCAGCCTGGCCAACACAGTGAAACTCCATCTCTACTAAAAATACAAAAATTAGCTGGGCGTGGTGGTAGGCGCCTGTAATCCCAGCTACTCGGGAGACTGAGGCAGGAGAATCACTTGAACCCTGGAGGTGGAGGTTGCAGTGAGCTGAGATTGTGCCACTGCACTCCAGCCTGGGCAACAGAGCTAGACTCCATCTCAAAAAAAAAAAAAAAAAAAAAGAAAAAGAATTTAGAATAACTCAAAGTAGAATGTGATTAAGATAAGAGCAAATAACATAATAGAAAACTACATAATCATAATATAAAACTATAACATATTAATCATAATAGAACAAATTTACCAAAATCTAATCAAAAAGAAATACAAAACTGAATAGTTCTATAATCATTTAAACAGTGCGACTGGTTATTGAAAATATTTCTAGATATAAGTGTCAGTCCCAGAAAGTTTCTTAGAGAACTTCTTTCAAACCTGGAAGGAAATAAAAATTATAATTTTACACAAAATCTCCCAGGAAAGAGAAGAGAAGGGACACCTTTCAATTCATTTTATTGGACAAACAGAATGATAATATTAGACAAAGACAGTAAAGGAAAAATATTGATCAATCACTTTTATGAGTATAGATGCAATACCATAGACAAATTAACAAGCTAATTCATCAATGCATTAAAAACAATGCATTTCGATCAAATTGAGTTCATAAAAGGAATTCCAGGTTGGTTTAACATCAGTGAAAAAACATTAATTTATTACATAAAATCATTAAAGTAGGAAATAATATTATCATCTCAATATACAGAAAATTTATTCAGCAGAAGTCACTATGTATAATGATTTTTTAAAGTGCTTGGAAAGCTAAGGCATGAAGAATGTCTTTAAGTTGATAAAGGGTTTCTATAAAATATCTGTAGGAAGCACCATTTTTATAGATCCTTTTTTTCTATCAGATAGCGACAGTGGCATTTTAAATTCTCCCATTATGGTAATTGATTTATCTAGTTCTCCTAGTTAAAAATTCTATCAAGTTTGGCTTTATATATCCTAGGAGAATGTAAATAAGTCCATGAAAATTGAGAATTAAAATTTTTTATCCTTTTGAAATATCCCTTTTAAAAAAATTGAAACTGTCAGCTTTATTTTGGATAATATTTGTTTGTTCTTTTTTTTTACTCTTTCTTTAATTTCTGTAAAATTCTGTATCTTAGTTTGTGCAGTAATTAGTATGAAATTGGGTTTGATTTTACTTTAAACCAATATGATGATATGTGTATTTTATTTGGAGTTTCAAAATTCATTTACCATTAATATAATAATTATTATATCTAGCTTATATTTAACATCCTGTCAATGTTTGATTTTTGTTTCATATGTTTGCCTGTTTTCCGCTACTTTATCAGCTATTTCTGTAATGACCAGTATTGTTATTATTAGTACCATTATTATTCAGTATTTCTTCTCCATTAGTGTTTTAATTATACTTAGATATACTATAGTTTCAGGGATTATCTTCACTATTACATTATTCATCTTGACATTAAAATCTAATGCAATTAGTACTTTAACTTTTTCCTGGAAAGTGCAAGAATGTAAGAATCATTTGACTGAATTAATTCTCCTACCCTTTGTGATATTGTTGCCATGCATTTTATTTCATTACATATTATAAACTTCAGAAGACATGATGATGCAGTCAATAAGTTTTCATATTTATATTTACTTTTATCTTTGCTTCTCATTTATTTCTTGATTCCTGTGTTCCATTATGGAATCTTTTTATTTCTGCCTGAGAAAATCCTTTAGTATTTGTATTAGTCAGGATGCAGTTAGGGAATAGAAAATATATTAGTATTTAAATAAGAAAAAATTCAGTATACATATTTGTTAACTATGGAAAGGGGTAAAAAAGAATACTGAATGGTTTTAAAGTCACCAATGCAGGAAACAACTACCACTTCTAGAGCTAAGAGAGTGTGAATCAGGAAGGAACTAAGAACTTAGATGAGGTCCCCTGCTAATAGAGATTCAGGTATTTCTGGCAAGGGCAAGAACATGCAGACTGCTAGTGGTAAAGAAACATGCTGAAGTAAGTGCACGTGATAGTGAAGATCTTTCCAGAGACCATGGTCATAGGTGTTGTACAGGAGTAGCCTGCTAGGTGATGAGAAAACATCCTGAATGTTGACCGCAGTTGTCCATATGAACCACTGGTGTGAGTGCCACCAGGCTTGCCACATGCTTCTGGATTGGCTGTCACGTTGAAAAGCAGGACAGCAGATAGAAGAAGAAAGCTCTTTTCTACTTGTCTCCTTTCACAGTGTCCTTCCAGGAATGTCTTAAACCAGCTAGCAAAGGAAGAATGTCTGTTAGGTTCAGTTCTAGTATCACAAAGAAAGGTAAAGAAGAGTGAATGATGAGATGAGAGGCATTTTTCAGAATGGGCATAATCTACCCCTTCACCTCTTCATCTTCCAGACACATCCTTCATGTAGTGTGAGTTTCCATACAGCAGGCAAACAACTCTATAATTCCATCGAATAAAAAGTTGTTATCCTTTTTGTAAGTGCAAAGTCCTTTTTCTCTCACAAAAATGATGAGGCCCATGGTCCTAATAGCCCATCATTTGCTATATTATTCACTAATCAAATTCAGTCACAATCCCACTGAATATTGTTATCTAAAGACTACATTATAAAATTATCCACCAATATGTTGTATATAAAATAAAAAGAAAAATGGGAAAGAAGAGAATATAATTAATATAATCTAATACATATACATGTAACAAGGAGAAACAGTAAAATTAACTATTCACATTTTAATAACTGGTCATGACTATTATTAATATTTATGACTTTTCTTCTACAAGCTTTGCCATATTCCCTTGCTTTCAGAAAAATACTGCAGCTGGCCAAGATTTTGTTAGGTGGGGTAACCCAAACTGTTATTCTGAAAGGGCTATTTTCAAAAGTCCTACTTTTTTTGTTTGTTTATTCTATCATTAATCTTAACTTTTGGATGTGAAAGTACTAAGGTATCCCTAGAGACTCCCAGGAGTTCCACATGGATTCCTCTTCGCCTCCATTGTAAAACTGCAAATCTATTTCAGCTTCATAATCATTATCATTATGAATACGATACATAATCATATTCATATAATTATGAATATAATAAACCAGAAGAATAACCACTTTCTGTATTTGTTAAGTCGATGACATAAGGAGCACAAAATGTCCAGGAGACATTCTCATGTGTCAATTCAATGGAAACAATGTGTATCTGAGTAGTAGCAGTCTTCCTTTACGAAAAAAAAGAATTCCACACTAGCAGAACTCAAAGTTCTTGATACAAGAACCAAAATTTTCACAAATAGACTATTAGGTATGCTAGCAAGGAGTCTTTCCCACTTCCTCTCCTTAATTCTCAGACCCATGTATTCCGGCAATAAAGGAGACAGGAACATAAAATGGTTTCTGATTGAGTTTAGCATTGTCTTCCAACTGTCACCGTAACTGAGTCCTCAGGAAGCTAGTTCTATCTTTCTATTAAGCCAGTGACTTCTCAGGTATGTGCAAATACAAGTAAACTATATGAGCATAAGCCAATTGCTTCACTTCTTTTTCTATAAAATAAATTTCTTGATAAGAAGCAATTTTATGCAGCATATAATGATGGTAGATAGGTAGTCCATAAGTCAACTGGATGGCAGAGCTGGCAGAAGCATTACTGGGAGATAAAGCAAATCTGCATCTGTATGCAGAATAAGTGCATACCCCAGAGAGGCAGAATCTCTGCTCCCTTTGTGAAGAAGTCCAATGTAATCAACCTGCCATCAGGTGCCTGATGGTACTCCTGGGGTATGGTGTCATAACTGGGTCTCAGCACTGGTTACTACTAGAGACATTTTAGGTACTTAGCATTAGTAGTAGCAAGGTCAGCTTTGGTAAGAGTAAAAACATATTTTTTAACTCATTAGTAGTCTTACTCCTGACAGTATAGACACTTTGTTTATAGTCCCATTGAGCAAATACTGTGGTTGCCTGAGAAAGAAGTTTACTGATATTCACAGTGTCATTGTGTCCACTTGATTACTGAGAGCCTTCTCAACAATGGATGTTCCTTAGTGTTTATTCATATGAGATATAAATATCTTCAAATCTGGGCTCATTCTGAAAGCTCTATCCTCTTCCCTAGATTTCCAATTTTCCAATATTATTCTTTCCAAGTCTCTGACCTTTCAGCCAAACTCTTAACAACTGCCTGTGAATCAGAGCACATTTTTATTCTTGGCCAAATAGAGTGGCCAATGAAAGTAAAATAAAATTGTACCGTTCAAAATTCTGCCCACTGGAAGGATTTTTCTTTATGACTCTGCTTCAGAATCACCCCTGGGGAGGGTTGTAATTTCTCAGCCATCTACTTCTGGATGGGATCATATCATGTAGATCCATCTTTTAACTAGGCTTAAGTTTTAATTTCTCATTCAACTAATTGTAAAGAACACGAAGGCTTAGGCAATGGTGAAAGGAGAGGTTAGTGTAGCAGGAGTCAGTATCAAGAAAGTGTGATCTACCTGCTCAATTTACTTGTACCTTTCAGACATGCCTGAGCCTAGTCTCTTATATGTAAATATTTTTAGTTGATAATATATTCCTGCTGTTCATGAACAACTTTTTGGCTGTGGGTCAGATAATACCAGTTAGTGATAGGTATCTCAGGCTGAAGGGTCATCTGATACTACCATGGTTAGGACCTCAGTCTCTTCTAAGAGCCAGTAGCAAACATGATGCTCTTTCTCCACTTTACATCTCTATAATTTTCATTTGTTTTTTCATACGTTCTCATTCTTTCTCGAAATGTTTCAGCTAGTTCTCTGTATTTTTAAACATTTTAAACATGATCATTTAAATTTTGGTGTCTATTACTCAGCTTTGGACATTTAGAATTTGAGGACCATGGATTATCAAAGTACAAATGTTTAAAGGTTATTTTATATATATATATATATATATATATATATATATATATATATATATATCTTTAGTTTTGTAAATAGAAATGAATAGGAGATAAAGATTACTGAGTTATTAATGCAGAGACAGTAATTGAGGCCACTGGAAGGAATTAGCTCTCCAAGAAAAAGTAGGTGGAGTAAGAAAAGAGAACATAGGATATAATTTTGAGAAATACCCATATTTAATGTTCAGGGAGAAAAGACATTAAGAGAATAACCAAAGGAAGAAAAAAGTCATCAGAAGAACATCTCACCAAAAGTTAGGAAGTAGAATATTTTTTGAAGGAAGAAATATTCAATCAATAATGTTAGACTGGGAAAGAAGTCCCAGAATTGTTCAATAACTTTTGGTGACAGTCTCTGGAGTCTAGCAGTTATAAAGTGTGGGTTTTGAAGCCTACTGATTGGACACAAATACTGACTCTACCACTAATAATTGTGTTATCTAGTTAAGCTGTGTGTATTTCAGTGTCAGTTCTTATGGAGTATTAAATTAAAACATGTAACTAATTAGAACAATGCCTGGTACATGGGAAACCATAACATGTTGTTATTATCATCATCACTTTTGTTACTATTCATTTTATTTTGGCAAAAGTGACACATTGTAGTGATAATGGGCAGCAGATTGAGGAATACATACAACATTAGTGGAAACAGAGTAGACTGTATTTTTCATGTTCTATTAACATATTTGACTGGGAATGGTAAAAGATGAAGTGGTGATGGAGTTAAAATAAGATATTTATTTTTTTTGGATAAACTTGAGAATTTTTACTTTCTGAAGGGAAATAATCAGTGGAGGGAAGGTTGAAAATAGAGAAGGGAAGAACAATCTATGGCAAAAAAGTTCCTGAGAACATAGAAAGATACCACAATGCAATAGGTAAAGGGATTTGTTTAGGTATAAGGAGGGAAGCTTCTTTATTGAGTCTACAGATGTGCAAGAAGGTTAGATAGTATGCAGATAGATTATTAATGGCAAATTGGTATTATTAAACATTATTTTATACTTTTTATTCTACTGATCAGTGTATATTTAATTTATTCTTAAATTATATATTTATTTAATTGATCACTTCTTGGTTCTTCAAGTCATTATTTAGCAAATGTTTCCTGAGTACTTAGTATTTGCCCAAGATAATGTTAGCAAATAAGGATATAAAAATCTTGAGAATTATAGTCTGTGAATTAACGGAGAGGCCAAACTAGCTGGAAAGAAGCATATAAAGAGTAAAGTCTGAAATATGTCGAGAGCTGTGAGAGATAAATAGGGAGTGTTGTAGAAGCCTAGAATGGATTGGGTGGGTTGGTGAGTGGTTTGAGGCACAGGAGTGGAAAGCAAAACTCCTTTTCTTGGTTCATAAGCCAAGGAAATGCAAAATGCTTTTAAGTTTGGCAACTGACTCTGATTTTCCAACAGTGTTTTGTGGAAACTTGGGTTAATTTTGGATCTCCACAAGTTGCTGCAGAGGCAAGTAGAAAATTATGTAGCAGAACACAGCCCTCTGACCCATTCAGTTCAAGTCTATTTGGATCTTTTTCATAAATGGGGTCCTGTGTAAGATTTTGGTGTAACAGACATTTCTGCTATTTAAATAAAAACACATTTAACACGTTTGCCTTAATAATTTTTTGAAAAGGAAAATCTGATGGAGAATCACTAGTTAATAGACTCCACAGATAAATTTTTAAAGATATTTGATGATTATTTCTGGTTTCAAAAAATGCATATGATTATTTCTTATGACACAGGCAATAAAAGCTTATCTTTCTTTACAAAGAATCTGTAAGTTTTAGGAAAACTGAGACATAGAGAACAAGATATGCTCTTTAATATGCTTAGTATTTTGATAATGATGTCCATTTAAAATAAATTATACATGCATATGAAAAATTTGAGGAAATACAATTCCTGAAACATTTTTAGCGCATGAAATGTTGAGAGTTTTAGCATTCTTTCTAAAAACATTTCTGAGCAAAGAATGCAAAATACAGCTGGAAAATTATTATGCTGAAATGTTGATTGCATGTTTTTAAAAGAGACAAAAATAAAGTAAATGTGCTAACCAGGAAGTAGTGTTAGCAACAATCCCAAGAAGAAAGAATGTGAAATGCAGAAAAGAAGTAGTAATTAGGATTGTGAGTCATTATAATGTTAAAATTGAAAATTGAATCATATTAAAGTTATTAAAGTCAAAAGTTATGGTTCCTTAGTAGCATTATCCGAGTCATATTAACCATATGTACTATTTTCTCTTCCTGTTTGGTTTATTTTGCCTCTGGTCTTCAGCCATTAACGCAAAATGAATTAAAATTATATTGTTCTGTTTTTCTAAGATTGCTTTTTTGCTTCTTCATTAAAAAATGAGATTATAAAAATGTCTGTCAGACCATTCACCTTTCAGTTTCTTGACATAAATGTGTTTAAGAACTATATTTTGAAGACTATTTTTTTTTCACTCGGTACTTCAGTTTTTTTACTTACATTTACAATGTGCAAAATTTCAGGAATGGAAGGTAAGAGAGATAAGTGACTAAAATAAGATGGATTTGATCACCCTTTCCACATTATGAAAGACATTGAAATTGCTTCATTTGGGCATGTAAACAGACAAAAAAGCAAACACGGAAACAACTTTTTTTCATTGTCATCCCTGGACTCCTTTCTGTTTCAGCACAATACATTTTTTTTCTTCTTTAATGTTTTTGAGGAGAAGAATCATTATAATCTTAACAGTTCAGTAAATACTTGTTTACTTCCTCAGTTGCTAGACTCTTAGGAGAAAAAGTGATTTTGACAATGCTTAGGAATAAAATAACCGAATACTACTTAAGTGTCTCTGCGGTGCTTTATGGGCTGGCAAACGGTCAGTTACACACACAATGCCACAGCTTTCTTCTGACATAAGCTTTTCATTATTCTCCCTTGCTGTGTGTTGTGTCTCTTCTTTGTTTCTTTCTTTTTTTTTTTTTTTTTTTGAGACGGAGTCTCGCTCTGTCACCCAGACTGGAGTGCAGTGGCATGATCTCGGCTCACTGCAAGCTCCGCCTCTTGGGTTCACGCCATTCTCCTGCCTCAGCCTCCTGAGTAGGTGGGACTAAAGGCGCCCGCCACCACGCCTGGCTAATTTTTTTGTATTTTTAGTAGAGACAGGTTGTCACCGTGTTAGCCAGAATGGTCTCGATCTCCTGACCTCGTGATCCGCCCGCCTCGGCCTCCCAAAGTGCTGGGATTACAGGCGTGAGCCACCGCGCCCGGCCTTGCTGTGTGTCTCATCCAGCATCGTTGGCGGGGCTCACAATAGCGCATCTGATTTTATGCATAACTTACTATCTTTCAACATGCTGAAGCAGCAGGAGGAGAAAAAAAAAGGAGAGTGTTAATGGAATATAGGAAAAAGAAGGAGGAATCAGCAGAAAGAAAAAGAGAAAGGTACCACCGACGATTCTTTTAGGGCCCCTGGTTCCTTTAATTTTCCTTTTTGTTTCTCAGTGATCTGACATCAAAGACCCAGGCTAGATGTAGGTCTGGCTAAATTTATCTGATGACGTGATCAGTTCCAGCATCCTTTAAGTTTTGTGGAATAAAAAGTAAATAAAAAGATTTGAATCAATCAGATACCAGCTGAAATTAACCAGTCAATTTATTTAAATGGTTCATTGAGCAGTCCGGTGACGTGACAATCACACAGCTAGTGGGAAAATGAAAGAAAAAGAGCGGTCGGCTGGCTAGTTTTTATATATGATGACAATCATTCAACTTGAAGTCTCATTTGTTCTTCCCTTCACAGTTTGCCAGACCTGACTGGTTATTTTCGTAACAGAAAGACATAGACATAGTCTCTGCCAAATCTGCTTCACGATCAAGTTTAGTGAGTCAAGCAAGACTATTCATTGAGCATTCATAAGTGCTATGACAAGGAGCTACAGATTTTAGGAAATATGATTATTCAATAAATTAGACATAGCCACACTCCTCAATCATCATTCCAAAGGAGGATATAAGACAACTGCACATAAATAATTATCAAGAACACTGCAAGGAAGAAATTATAATAGAAGAGAAATTTAGTTGAAATGTTAGTGATCTTATAATCAATTTACAGCTAAATTCAAGAATTCCTCTTAAACTACGTCAGTAATCCTCAAGTGTGTGCATATTTGCAAATCATAAATTTGTAAAGATATTTCTAAATCTAAACATTAAGAGAAGGGGGGATAAAACATTGAGAATATGAAAGATATCCTACCATTGATAAAATATTTGATCTTGTGACATGAACAACACCCATAATACAAAATATACAAGAAATTTTTATTATCCAATAAAATGACAACTGGGTGATGTCAGAAAAAGATAAATTGATATAGAAATATTTGTGGATTGATAACTCAAAAATTCTCAATTGGAAAAATTCTACTATAATACTTGGTTCTTGGAAATGTGGCCATTCAATTAATTAATCACTGGAAGAATTGCTTTTTGCAAATTATTACTAAGTGATTCATTTTTGCTTCACTTGCCTGCATACCAGGAGCATACTACATTCTGGGGTATTCAGTTTTTCTTATACTGAAAGTTTCCTCTCTTTTGATTCTACTTTAAGGTCTCAGTTCTATTCCTAATAATAAGATGGTAGTGACTACCTCTGTATGTTTACTCATATACCATATTGTATCTAATCTATAGCATACCATATAACTGATGTTATTATGAGGAGTGGAGCCACATCAAGTGATGCTTTAGAAATGTATATAGATTTTTTGGTTGTAAAAGTGTATTGGGAGCAACCGCACACATTTCACTGGGGGATGGCTGGGGTACCAGATGTCCTGCAGTGCATAAGTTCATCATATAACATGAAGAAAAACTTTTTAGCCCCTGCAAGACCTTTTGACCTCTTTTGAACTCTTGTCAGTTATTCATGCAAAGTCGAGTGAGGAGACTCTGTATTATTTGGACCAAGAACCAAATTATATTTTACTTATAAACAAAATAATTTGTACTGTTTTAATTTAAATTTTCCAGAAAACAACTATAAGGTAAATTTTAAAAAGAGCATACTCTGTTGTTTGAAATTTTACCAAAATAAAATTGCATCATCAATAAGAATGTCACTTTAGTGTTTGAGGGAATAATTCCAAACTGTACTTTTCTGTATTTGTAGTTACTAGGTTCGTATTTATTTTATGTATCACTGTGATCTTCTGACCACTCAACTGTACCTCATATACTTTCATGCTTTTTAAATCTGTAAATGTATCAAGAGATTTTAAAAACTGAAAATGCAGATGGAAACCTGCATTTTATTTCTATTCTCCTAGTTGGGAATGTTTTCTCATAATAGTTCCTAAAAATAACTACTATGGCGTTAATCATTTATAAAATAAGATAATGATCATTTTATATACCCCCTGTAGATATTGACTTAATAATGTCTGTAAGACTTAGATTTAAAGGAATGCAAAGAAAGATTCAAATGAAGGCAGTATGGGCATGGTGGTTCTACATTTTTTTGAGTGGAACTTCATTCATTAAATATTTTAATTTCATTAACTTTAAGAATTTATGAGAATTAGATACTAGTTATGAAATGTGAATCAGCTGTCGTAGTTTTCAATTTGGAGGCTTTACCATCAACCCATTAAGATCATTGATCCTTTTGTATTCACAGTAAAAAGAGCAGTATCTGACTTAAATTAGCTTTCCCTTTTCTTTGAAAAGTAACAAAAATAAGAGTGTAGTGTTCAAATAAAATTGACCCCATGAAAATCTCATAAGGTTTGTCCGGAAACATTTTTAGCCATTTTCAACAGTATTCAACTGCCCCTTTTACAGGTCCTTTTATATAATAATCAATATATGCATAGAGAATTGGTACCAATTCTCTTATTTCAAGCTAGCAAGAAAAACAGATCAGTAAATCATGAACTTTCTTTGCTGCTTCTTTCAACTTTAACAAAACAATTTTTCCAACCACTAAGCCAGTAGCCAATATTGTGATAAAGCTGTTTCTAAGTTCAGAATGTTCTGAGATTGATACAGACCCCAGAGTACACTTATTTATTTCTAAATACTAAAAAAAAAATTATAACTGGTATTCTTGAACTCCCTCCTAACATCAGGAAATAATGCATTTCTTTCATTAACAAATGTAATAATTAGCAGGTGAAAATAAAATATTTGCATCATTTCTTCTTTTAAAGAGACTGTGATAGTAATAGAAACTTGATTAGCTGCAGCCTATAATCTAGAAAAGTTAGTTGAATTTAATAACCACAATTAATTACTGTAGTTCACCAATATGGTTTATAAATATGGGAAAATATTCCCTGATATAGAGAGTACTACAAATAAATATGTTATAGCTCACTTTCCACAAATGCTTAACTATATTAAGAAAGCCATTTCATTTATCTGAGACTAATTTTTTCTAGCCTTCAAAGATGGTATTTGATTAAATGTTCTCTAAATTTCTTTCCCCTTTAATAATCTGTTACAGTCTCTGTTTAGACTGAAATTCAGTTTAGATTATAGGACAATTAGGTTGATTCTTAATCAGTGGATCAAAACTTCCAGATTAAATAAATTGGATATTGTTGTGTCTTTTGGAGGAAGACATACAAAGAATAATCATCAAAAAGTCAAGAGACACACAACTTTAACAGACAGTAAACATAGTACATATGAAAAATGGAAGTCTATGTGACCTCTTCATTGAAACTATAATTGAAAAGTATAACATGCATAATCAATGATAAATTTCTAAGTATGGTGATATGGTTTGGCTATGTGTCTTCACCCAAATCTCATGTCGAATTGTAATCCTCAATATTGGAGGAGGAGGCCTACTGGGAGGTGATTAGATCATGGCAGCAGACATCCCCCTGGCTGTTCTCAAGACAGTGAGTGAGTTCTCACAAGATCTGGTGTTTAGAAGTGTGTAGCACTTCCCTCTTTACTCTCTCTTCCTCCTGCTCCAGCCATGTAGGATGTGCAGGCTTCTCCTTTGCCTTGTGACATGATTGTGAGTTTCCTGAGGCCTCCCCAGCCATCCTTCCTGCATATCCTGTGGAACCGTGAACCAATTAAACCTCTTTCTTTATAAATTACCCAGTCTCAGATAGTTCTTTACAGCAGTTTGAGAATGGACTAATACGTATAGTAAAGGAAGACCTAGAAAAGAAAAACTGCCTTAAAAAGGCCTAGAGATTTTAGAAGACCACAAGACCAATACCTACAAATGATGTGATGTGTTTAAAAGAGCAAACAAAGATCTTGGGTACAATTGTGAAAATACAGTATCTTGGTTTATGAAAACAATAGAGCCTGTATTCTCTCTGCTAAGGAGATCATTTCTAAAAATGTTTATTTTAGGGTGTCAGAGCTATAAAGGAACTTAGAAAAACTGGAATAGTGGGTAGTCAATGTTATGCGAAATGTAGACATGTTGATGAATTTTAGCTCAATGTCATACCAAAGTTTTAATTTTTTAATATTTTCTTGTAATTAAATATATTACCTTGTGTAATTAATAATAATCTTCAATAAGAGATACAGTAACACTCTGTTAGTAATGCTGAGAAAAAAAAAGTTCTCATATAAACGAAAAGGTGAATTAGAGGGCCAATGAAATTCTTCAAAATATGATCTGTAGAAGTAGAGGCTAAAGATGAATGTGTACAGAATCTGGATAATGAAAGTAAAATTGCCCCCTGTATGAGCCTTGTGTACTATAAAACATCCATTTCTTATCCATGATCCTGGCCACTTGGGAACATGGCTGAAGTTAGAAAACAATACTTTCACTGGACTCATAGTATAAGTGGCCTGATTTATCACCTCCCCACTTTTCGCACCATAGAACATATTAGCTGAAGTGAGAATGAGTATAGTTCTCTTATTCATTTGTCAAGAGTATCATTCTGTTCATGTTCTGGTGTAGGAAATTAATATCATTAGAGAAGAAGAAAAGGTTCTGTTATTTTCCAATTCTAGTCATCATCCTAGTATTTCCCTGACTCAAAGTAATGTAGCAATTTCAATTACCTACTGGCTAGTATTGAGATGATTTTACTTACAACTCATGGAAATATTTTGTTTTGTTTATTTCCATTTTGGAATTGGAATTCTAGAGGATATTTATCTCCCTGTGTTTCTGCTTGACTACTTTCCTTGTGTAAAAATATCCAAATTATTTGTTTAAGTTCCCCACTGTCAGAAAGGGTTATGTAAATGAATATGTGACCTATATATAGGAAGTAGTCCCTTATGGTTTAATCCCTCTTACAATCACTGACTTAATAAAACAAATCCTTGCAGGAAATGTGATGCTGACCTACCTTTCAAAATAATGTATTAAAAAACAGCCCTGATTGTGTGGCAATAATATGTTGATAAAAATCTACTTGTATCAAAAAATGCAAGCCAATTTTGTGTGCCTGTATATATTTGTTTTGTGGAAATGGCCCAGATTTATTTTTATTTTTCTGATTTTAGTTTTCTTGCTAACTTCACATTAAACAAATAAATTAGTTAAGTGCGAAGTAATATTATTAGAGGAACTGTTTCAAGAATGTCTGTGAAATTGCATTTTAATACCCATTAGACATGGTTCTTCTTCTCTATAAACTTCTCTCCAACATTGAAAATGCAATTCTGCAGCATTAAGCAAAAGGCATATTTGAAATAAAGCTTGATTTTCAATCACTGAGCTAAACCTATTTCAAATAAACACCAGAATTCAATTAAATAGGAGTAAACTCTTCAGCTTGACCCACTACCATTTCAATGCTTCGTATTCTGAAAGTTTTAATAGGGAACACAAGACTTGAGTTGAATCTGATTTGGAGAATCCGAATGATCTGGCTGACCTGAAAAAGGATAAGAGATGGGGAGAATCATTGCTCTTTGGGAGATAAAAGTTTTTGAGAAACAAGTTAGTAGAGAAACGCTTTCGAAACGCTGATGCTGACAAATGTGAAGCAGGTTCCCGGTGCGCTGATTACCAATTTGTCTGAGTCCAGTGAAACAGAACACTCACATACAGCACAAGTTATAGGAAGCAGATTTATCACTTACAGATAGGCAATGAGGGACAACAGAAGCCTAGGATGCACCACAAGCCAGTCTCCCATGGCTCAGGAAAGCTACCCAGGGTGGATCAAGTCTCTGCTGTGCATGCCCAATTACACCACAGTGGAGGGACCCTCAATGGCAGCCTGCCTCAAGTCATACACCTCAGGGTCACATTAACCACTGGACTAAATTGTTGAAGAATACCCTGTTCTGGGAAGATGAGGGAGCTGCAAGAGAGCCTATAGTATTCCAGCCACTTCCTCCTTACCTCAGGATTTTACATTCCCAGAACATTCTAGTTATTCTTGAAACCTACAAGCAAAACGGGGAACTGGGTTGGTCCAAGGCCACCCAAAGAACAGTCTTGTAACAAGGAAGCAATCATTCTTGAGAAAGCAGAAAGGCCCCAAATTGGCTTCAGGAAGACCCATGGGTCTTTTTATCAATTTTGTTTGAATACTCCCAGAGGCAGGTGGCATAACACCATTGCAATCCAGAAGGCAAATAATCTATGAATATATGCCCAGTTGTCTCCAGGAAGTAAGAAATTTACCTTGTCTACACCCATGGTTTTATATGCTGCCCATATATTAATAGAGGGAAGAGGGAGAGGGTCCTCAGTAATCAGTAATTGTAAACATTCATGCTTGTTGGAATGGTCTTCCCATGGCCCAGTACTTTCTGCTGCAAAAGAGCACCCTCAGTATGATGGACAAATTGCTAGTCAAATTGAGAAATTTGAGTAAAGTCAGAGAGACTTTGTCAAAAAAAAAAAAAAATCCCTACTGGCACACAAGCTCTGTAGAGAAGACATACTCTATATAGAACACAGAATTAAGATTTACCCAGTATAGTATGCCTACAATTACATAAGTTGGAATTTCCTTGGGAAGTGATTTTGGCAAATGTTGAAGAGAAAATCAGCACCTATTTATAGAAACCAGAATTAAAAAAAAAAAAATCCTTGGAGTGGGGTGGTCTTTCTCAAACTTGAAGAGATAACCAAGCGGGATTTGATTAGATAATTTAAAAGTTTATCCATGTGCCCAGCTCTCTGCACAAACACCCTAAAGAAAGTAAATTCTTTGGGAGAGGCAACTGTATAATTTTTAAAGCTTAGGCTAAATATGATGTAGTGCCAAAACTACAGATTTTTTGAGAAGTTTAGATGCCTATCTAAAAAGCATTTTAAAGTAGGTTTGAAAAAAATTCAGGATTATTTTAAGAATGGACATCTCTATGAGAAGGGTTAAGAGGAACATTGAAAACATTGCCCTGCAAGGTTATCCAAGGCATGTATCAATGTCTCAGTGAACAGCCACTTGCTTAGAAGCCTTTGGTAGTGAGGATTTGCATATTAAATTACTGGACACCTACCGGAAAGCAGGAGAAGCATCCAAGATATGCATATTGATTCTGGAAACGCTGAAATAGCAAGTTGAAGAGAGAAGGGGACTATCACTGGGAACACCATATCAGAATTCATCAGAGAAAATGCCAACAGGAGCTGTCTTTTACTTAATATAGTGAGAAAAGTGTAAGCTTCCAATGACAACAGGACCAGGCACAGCTCCTGTGGAGAGCACACAGAAGATAGGAGCAAATCTTTAGGCCATCCTCTTCTCCTCTTCCAATGGATGGTTACACAAGGATGGGAGTTGAGTGGGGTAAAAAATGCAATGGGAAATATTATCCTACTTTGGGAGGTGAGGGATAATCAGATAATGATTTTCAAAACTGAAAGGAGACAGAGGCAAGGAGAAAATAAGGCAAAGACAATTACCTAGAATGTTTACTCTTATGTATAGCTTGGTTTTATGACCTGGCTGGTTGTGATTCCCATATATTAATAAGTGGGTTCATGGTCAGGACTTACAGGGCCAGGGCCAGGGTGAAAACTTTTAACATGAAAATTATTTGATTTAACCTCAGAATTTAATGTTACAGAAATTCTCAAAGATTGTATCAAGGTACATTGCTCAGTGTCATAGTACACCTACTACTAGATAGGATTCTTTCAGGGACATATGTCTGGTGTGTAAACTAACATTCTTTCTCTGTTTGCTAGTTGCTCTGAGGTTACTACAGCAGCCCCTGATTTATCTATGTGGACAATATCCACAGAATTTAAGCATTATGGTCCTGTTGCCTTGTGATAATGAAAAAGCATCTAACTCTACATTACTAGATGTCAATTTTGCTACTAAACTTGGATTTTGACAATCACACTTCCACCTTATACACACTTGGGCAAGAAAGTTTCTATTAGAGCCCAGAGAAATACCACCTACAGACAAGATCCTTAGATTTCAGAGATTAAAGATGTTGTAAAGCAGGGACTCCCTATCACCCAGTGGAGCATGAACAAGTTGAAATTACACGCCCCTTCTGAATGAAGAATGTAGCCCATGCATTCGTTAGCTCAGTGGTACTTGTGGTCACAGATAAACCCCACAATACCAGTGTTTTAAAACAGATAAAATTCATTTCTTATTCTTACGAAGTTGAAAATATAGTTATGTGCTTGAGCTGATTCACATCAGATCACAAAAACTGACTAGCTAATTTTCAGTAATTGTGTGAGCCAATTGTTAGTCATAGTCATTATTTTAAAATAAACACATAATTAAATAAATTATATTAAAAACAAATCTAATTAATAATCAAAATCCATCACATCCTAATAATGCTACTAATATCTCTGCTGTAGATGTTATTAACTTCTATTGTATTTGTATAATAGAAATTTTATGAAATGGCGTGATATGCACATCTCTTCCTAACTCTGTATTCAGTGCTGAGACCTTAGCATGAACACGGTCCAATTTAAAAGTCATCAAAGGCAACCTACTTACTAAATATTTTGTCACATAACATAGGTCTCCATCTTCCCATCCTCCAACATCAATTTCCTTGTAATCTGCACCCCAGTGCCTAGGTCAATATTATCATTTTTAGGTTTTGGCCGGCAATATCACATTCGAACTCATTTCCATATTAGTTAGGATAACAACATCTACAGCAACTCCAGGACATCAGTGAATTAATAAGTTTGCACTTTATTTCTGGCTCACATAAATCCACAAATGTTGCTATTCTCCTCCAAATTACTCTTTGCATCCTGAAGCTCAATCTTTGACACCTGATTTTCAAATTTCCCCAGGGATCCATCCTATCTAGCCAGAATGGAAAAAAAAAAAGCAAAGAGGATCGTGTGGGAAGGATCTATGGACCAGACCTGAGGATAGCACATATCATCTTTCTCTTGTATAGAACTCAGTTTCAGGCCACATGGATGCTGGGAAATAGAGACATCTGTGTGCACAGGTAGAAAATAACATAGTTCTAGTGAGGAGCCAGCATGCCTGTGCACACCCTCAGATGTGTGAACTCAGAGTCACACGTAGTAACTTTCTTACCTAACAACCAATATCTCATCTGATACCACCCAAGCCAACTCAAATAGTCACGACATCAGTTAATACCATCATTATCTGGTACTTAGGAAATTGAGCTCAGAGAGGTGAAGTGACTTGCAACAGTCAAAATGGAACTGACAGAAGCCATGGTAGAAGCTGTGCTCATAAACATATTTGGTTGAAGTATGTACTCTGCCTCAGCTTACCTCCCTTCTTCCTTACCCAAACATGCTGGAGTAACCTTAGCATATCCCTGGAGTTTAAGGGCTATGCTGAAATAATCGCTGTTCTGTGTCATCTCTCGTTAAATTTCTCCAAGCTGGCTCAGGACTCCCAAAAACCTCTCTTTCAGCAGGTAAAGCTCTCAAGATGTAAGATAGTATGGCAAGAAATCAGTAGGGATAGAAGAAATTATTTAGTTTCATCTTAAATGTTTATAGCATATTGCATCATTAAACTTTTACATGAATTTGTTTGGGATAGTTTTACTAATGGTAAAAATAATATATTTACATTGAGCTAAATTTGCCTCCATGTAATTCCTATGGATTGTTTCCTAACTGAATTGCAGGGAAGAATAATGTAAGTGTAATTCTTCCAAGTTACAAATTTTTAAATATTTAAAAGTGACCATCTCACCCCAGTTTTCTGTTTTACATGAAATAATTACAGGTCCTTTACCTGTCTATTTTATGGCATCAGTTCTGCTGCCTTTATCTTCCTCAATACCTTTTGAAAATATGGTACCTAGAAGGTAATTTAATTTCCCAGGTGTGCTCTGAGCATTAGATTAGGAATGCTCTCCATTATGGACTATGCATTCTTCTTTATTTCTTTTTCTCCCACTGTGGTTCCTCTGGGAAGGCATTGCTTTTTTTCATCATAGAATTATTATTACTATTTCAACACTGAACTTCCTTTCTCATTATATGTTTGGCCCTGAATACTGTCTCCTCCGTATCGCTATTTCTACAACATCATTCACAGTAATGAGATCTATTTTTACTCATCTGGTTATTAAATCAGCTCCTGTTGTCTATAGGTTTGTATTTTCATCATTAGTTCTGTATCCTAAATACTTCAAGTAAGCAATTCCATTTGCCCACAGTAATCAATATGCATTTAATATTTCATTGGTTTTTACCACTATCAGTTAACCATGATTTTACTAACTAGTACTTCCTTAATTACAAAGTACTAAAAAAGATCTTTTTCTTAATCTTTGGCAACATCAATATCAGCATATTTGATTATGAATAACAATATATTTAAAGATAAAGATGACTTCCTGATGTAATGCTTGATTCAATTTCCTCTCTAGACCCAGGAGGGAGTTATTTAAGAGATCCCAATTAAGAATGATTTGAATTAATTGCAGCAACATAACGTACACACTGCATTGCATTCCCAATTAAGTTAGAAAGAGATGGAAGATATTCTGCTGACAGCATGTCTTTATTGGGCTAATAGTCATTATTTACGTATCATCAATTCTTTATCTAATGTCAAGTATTTTGTTTCTTCAGAACACAAATAAGCATTATTAAGAAAAAACAATACCAATGAATAATAAATTTAGTGAATAAGAATAAGATTGGAAAATGCAGCATAAATTGACGAATCCTCAAGTACCCAAATCTTTACTTCTGTCTGCACATAAAAATTAGATGTCAACACTATGTAGGATTTGGATGACTCCCTGGGGCCCATTCTGACCTCAGATAAAAGCTAAATTTATTGAGCCTTAATTGATTTCCATTTGATACTGAAGTTAAAATGTATCATGGAGCATGTGGAGATTCTTACAGTGTTTAGAATATTCATAAAACTAAATTATTCTCAGAGGGAAAAATGCTTTAATGATGACACATTAGAATGGTAAGTATTCTTTTAGTAATAATAATCATTGGCTCTTAATCATAAAATATTAGCTTCAAACTATTACACTATTTTTAAAAGATTGTTTTTATTGTGTTTACTATCGTTTTCCAATTTAATTCTAATTTTCGTTTGATGTTTTTATGTAATATGAACAAACATATGACTTGAATTAACAACATCAATACTTTAAATCTCAGATTTGCTACTTGTTTTTGTGTGACAGTGTATACGTCAGTTTAGCTTGCATGATTCTCATTTTATTCATGTGTAAATTTAAGAATATACCATTTCTTTCACCAAATGTTAGTTGCTGAATAAATGCATAGATGTGTGTGTGTGCGCACACATGCATGTGCACAGAGGTGGGGGGAGAGAGAAAAGAAAGGGAGAGATTGTTATTTTGTTTTGGATCAAAATATTTCTCCCACAGGATGTTCTTTGCACAAAGGCAAATCCCTATATGTAAATGGTAGAACACTTGAATAAGATACGGTGGTTTTATGGGAGAATTTTAATCAAATAATTTAATTTGATAATATGTGCCTATTGCACGTATATAGAGTTAGACTAATCCCTCCTCCACATGACCCCTCTGATTGAAGTCAATTCCAAATTCTAGCTGATACCTACAAAATGTAACTCAATGGATTTGAAAAAACTCATTTTAAAAGAAATCAATTAATTTTGTTTCAAAAATATATCCAGAGAGCCAAATTATCAGTTTGATCCTCCCATCAATTCACCAGTTGACTGGTTGTGGTTGTCAGTTATGCAGGCCTAAACTTAATTGAAGCTGAATATAGTGTTTTTCTGAAAGCGGAGGAAGCCATCCTGGATCCCAGAAGCTATTATAGTTTCATTACATGTAGTTTTGTGAAGCAAGTACCCAGACTAATGAAGTCTAATTTCCTGCAGATTAAAAAAGAGAAGTGATAAGATATCACTGATGTTAGGTAAAGAAATTCTGAATATAGCACATTTATTCTGTTAAATTACTCATGAACACATGAAAACGTGGTTGCAAGCTAACGGGAGGGCCACTAGTATTTTCTTCCTTTGAGAGCTGTGGGGGTGTGGGAAATTCAAGAGCCCATTCTGTAATCTTAAAGCCTTTCAAGTAAAAACTCTGTGGGTGATCTCATTTCAAGATAAAGTTAAACTAATATCACAGGTCAAAACTTGCCAGCCAAGAAACCTAAAGAAAATATACAATTATCACTACCAGGAATGCACATAATATTTGTAACCTAGAAAACCACTAAAGAAGAATGCTATTTGTATTGAGCTTAACATTGCATTCCTTTTGAACAAATGAACAATATATGGGTATAAGTACCTACATTCTAAAAATATATCACACCTACAAATTTATAGCACTAGGAAATATCAGTAGAAAATCAGCTGTCAGTTTACTAGAAATATCAGGTAATTCAGACTGTCCAATGTTAAAATCAGTCTTAAAAAGCACGTTATTGCTATCATAAACCATTAAAGGTGGTTTATAACCAGGGGAAAAATCCTTTAAAATCGTTCACTACTACAATTCACAAGCCATTGCTACAATTCACAACTCGTTTGTTAGAGTCTTAACCGCCCTCAGCTTTGCCTTGGGCCATTAACTAACAAACCAATCATTAACTGCTAGTAATGACCACTTTCCCAGGGATTATTGCTTAATTCAGCTCTTGTGTGGGATCCATTATTTTCTGAGATGTCAAAATAACTATGCATTAAGACATTTTTCTGTAATAAAAGCACCTCCTGAAATAAACAATGTGAATGTCAGAGAATTAAATTGTTCAGTGTACACACTATTTAAAATACATTACTTTAATGAACAATTCTGATGTTTCAAGGGAACATTCTCATTTTTTCACTCTCCTGAGCATATCCATCATGTAACTTAGATGCAGAATTAATGTGTATTTTTCTTCAGTAAAACACACAATGTCAAGACATTTATATTAGTAAACTGTGTTCTATATTCATCTGAGTAAGGCACATTTGATTATTAGCATTCTGCTCCTGAGAAACAAGGCAGGTTTGCTTGTCTGTTGCCATGGAAATAAATTAGGAAGGATAACCTGCCTACTTATCAATTTTTATTAATGCAATCAGCCTACCTGCTTAACCCATAAGTAACAATAGCACATTTAAACTAAGCCAATAAAGCCCTGTAACTCTAGGGGTGCCAGTTAAAGTAAATAGGATAGAAAATTGCTGAAATAAAAAGTCTGAGTTATGTGTCATAGTTATGGGCCCCATTAATATTACAGGATAAAGAATGTTGCCATTGAGAGGGCTCTAATGGTGGAATTACCTTCAACTAACATTTACTGAGAGGAGGAGAGGCAACTGAGACAAGAAGTCAAGAGGTATGTAATAAAACACAATTGCCCTCCTACTGTATTGAAGCAGTTTATAGCTGTATGTGTTAAAATTTGAAACTAAAGGAATCCTAGTTCAATGCTAGCCAAATAAACATGAAAAATATAGCATATGTTTGATTGTGATTATTTAACATGTGCTAGAATAAAGTTCACTGTCCTACAATATAAGAAGAACAAAGCTTTCTAAGCCAATCAATATCAAGTTACAAGATCAAAAAATAGTTAACCTTTGAAATATAATATACTCATTTTTAAGTACTCCAGACCCATGTTTATTCATCACTGCAGGTCCAACTAAGCTTAGAAATAATTGATGTTTTCTCCCAGTAATTCAGACTGACTTGATCCTCAATGCCTACAAATTACTGAGATTTTACAAAGATTTTGCATTATTGTCAGGGAAATAGCAATTACACATGCATTTATTTTCTGAAGTGGGAGAAAAATTACTTGAGTATCATTATCTAGTTACTAGATTAAGGAAACACTTATCACAACAGAGGCAAAAATCTAATATTTATAAAATAATGTTTAAACTTTAGATGAGGATATATACTTTTAAAAAATGATCACTTAGTCATAAATTTCTATTTTTCATCTTCAACTATATTTAGTCGCTCAGAGTTTACTGTTCAGAAAACTGAAATTTAATGACTGATCATTATGACATTCACACAACAGATTAATCATAAATGTGAGAATTAAATCAAGTTACTTATTCTAATTTTGCAAAAACAAAAAAAGTGTCTGTTGTAATTCATAGTTACTTGAGTTATAACATCTCCTGGATAAATAATTTTTTTTTTTTGAGACAGAGTCTCGCTCTGTCGTCCAGGCTGGAGTGCAGTGGCATGATCTCTGTTCACTGCAACCTCCACCTCTGGGATCAAGGGATTCTCCTGCCTTAGCCTCCTGAGTAGCTGGGAGATAAATAACTTTTTAAAAAGATCATCTTATATTTACACTAATAAAAGCAGGTTATGAAATACAAAATCATCCTTTTTATGGATCCCTATCTATTCAATCTGTGCAAAAATATGGCTATGATATCTTTAACATTTAAAGGATAATGTGGGTAGACAGTTAACGTTTATTATCCATCAAGCCCAAGGCGAATCCTTAAATATACACTGTCCCATTCATCTCTAAGATAAAACAAGTTGGTAAGATACATACATGGCACCAAGTTTATAAATATGAAATTACGTCTTAGAAATGATAAATGACATTCCAAAGTTAACAAATGGTAAATAGCAAAGACACAACTGGAACCACAGTTGATCTTATTAAAAGTGATGCAAAAAAGCAATTACTTTTGCACCAACCAAATGTTTTGTAGGATATTAGATATGTAAGTCCCATTTCCTAACTACATTCCTAACAAATACACAGTAATACTAGTGCCATATATTTTTGAAGATGTAATTTATGAAGAGATTGTACTTGACAGAGTGGAAGTGACGGGAATTGAAAATATATCATAAACAGGGTTTCTGTTATAAGAAAAATATTAGCATCCAATGTAGATAAATATAAGTGGTTAACTATGGTTATAGGCCTATAAATGAGTCTGTCAAAAAGTTATTTTTTCAGTTTCTTTTTACAAACATTTATATTTAGATGCAGATCCCATGCCATGCTATTCATCCATTTAATGTGTGCAATTCAATTTTTTTAGTGTTTTCACAAATATGCACAACTATCTTCAGTCAGTTATTGAATAATTTCATCACCTCAAAAAGAAACCCCACACTCTTTATTCAACATTACCCTAGGTCCTCAAACCTAAACAAACACTAATATGGATTCTGTCTCATAAATTTGCCTACTCTGGACATTGAATATAAATGGCATCATATAATATGTATTATTTTGTGACTAGCTTCTTCCACTCGGTATAATCTTTTCAAGTGCCATTCATGCTATAACATATATTGTTATTCCATTGCAAGGATATACATATTTTTTACATCCATTGATCAACTGATAAATATTTATTTGGGTTGTTCCCATCTTTTCACTACAGTGAATAATGTGCTATAAACATCCAAGTACAAGTTTTTGCTTGGACATATGTTTTCACGTCTCCAATGTACACGTCATTCTAATGGGCAGAAAGAGCTATTCCACTGTGGTTTGGATTTGCAGTTCCCTTATGATTAATGACATGAAATACTTGCAAGTGCTTATTGGCTTTCATATATCTTCCACGGGGAAATTTCTATTTTGATCTTTTACCCATTTTTCATGAGATTTTTGACTTTTTTATTTACTTTATTGAGTTGTAATAGTTTTTAATATAGATAAAACTTTCAGATCAGATATATGATTTGCAAATATTTTCCCATTCTGCGGGTTGCCTTCTCCCTTTCTTAATAATGTCTGTTGAATGGAATACTATGCAGCCATAAAAAGAATGAGATCATGTCCTTTTCAAGGACATGGATGGCGCTAGAGGCCATTATCCTTAAAGAATTAACACAGCAACAGAAAACCAAATACTGCATGTTCTTGCTTATAAATGGGAGCTAAATTATGAGAACACACAGACACATAGAGGGGAACAACGCACACTGGGGACCCTCAGAGGGTAGAGGTTGGGAGGAGGGCGAGGATCAGGAAAAATAAGTAATGGGTACGAGGCTTAATACCTGGGTGATGAAATAATTTGTATAACAAACCTGCATGACACAAGTTTACCTATATAACAAACCTGCACAAGTATCCCCGAACTTAAAATAAAAGCTAAAGGAAAATAATGTCTGTCAAAACACAAGTTTTTTTTTATTTTGATAAAGTTCAATTTATCAATTTATCAAGTTAAATAAAATTTCAATATCAAGTTAAATAAAATTTATCAATTTTATTGGTTTCTCATGGTTTTGTTTCATTTCTAAGAATGCACTGCTAAATCTAAGGTCAGGAAAATTTTCCTCTGCTTTTCTTCTAAGAGTTCCATTGCTTTAACTCTTAACATTTAGGTCACAGATTTATTTTCAGTTAATTTTTGTATACAGTAGGAGGTAAGAGTTTAATTGTATTATTTTGCATGTGACTATTCAGTTTTCTTAGTACAACTTGTTTTTTGTTTGTTTTGTTTGCTTGTTTGTTTTTATTAGAGACAAATTAGTGGTTCGTATCACTTGTTGGAAGACTTTTTCTCCAATGATGGAATTTGGCACTTTCAGAAAATCAGTTGACCATAGACACATGGGTTTATTTCTAGAGTTTCAGTTCTATTCCTTTGAACTATATGTCTGTCCTCATGACAATACCACACTGTCTTGATTACTGTTGCTGCATAGTAAGTTTTGAAATCAGGAAGCGTAAGTCATCCTACTATGTTCTTTTAAAAATTTGTTTATTTTGGGTCCCTTGCAATTTCATATAAATTTTAGAATCAATTTGTCCATTTCTACCAATCAATCAGTTGGAATTCTGACAGAGATTGAGTTAAAGTTGCAGATCAAATTGAGGAATATTGATATCTTAACAATATTAAGTTTTCTGGTCCATAAACATTGGATTTTTTAAATTCATTTAAGTATTTAATTTTTTGAATAATGCTTTATAATTTTCAGAGTATAGCTGTTCTTCTTTTGTTAACATATATCTGATAAGGAATTAATATCCAAAATATATTAGGAAGTCACATAACTCCATAGCAAGAAAATAAGTAATTTTAAAATGGGCCTGTGATTTTTCTTTTCTTGTGAGGTCTTTATCTAATTTTGGTGTCAGGGTAATACTGAACTCATCGAATGAGCTGGGAAGTACTCCCTTCTGTTCAACTTTTTAGAAGAGCCTGCGAAGATTTGGTATTAATTCTTTTTTAAATGTGTGGTGTAATTCAGCAGTGTAGTCAACTAGGCCTGAGCTTTCTTTGTGGGTAGTGTTTTGATTATTAATTAAAAGCCTTCACTTAATATAGGTTAATTCAGATTATCTATTTCTTCTTGAGTGTTTTAAGCAATTCATTTTAAAATCAATTTAGCAAAGACAGAAGAAATATGCATTCATACTGTCTTTTATAATTATGTAATTGCCTTTACTAGGGTTCTTTGTTTTTTGGTGTGAGTATATGGATCTAAATTCCTGTCTGAGCTAACAGCCTGAGAAAAGTTTTTTTAGTGATTTTTGTAAGGTGTCTATTTTAAAAACAAATTTTCTCAGTTTGTGATTATCGGGTAATATTTCTATTTCACTTTCATTTTTGAAATACAGCTTCAGACTTTTGGTTGACCGTGTCTATGACCACTTTGTATATGATATGCTATTGCACTGCCTTAGGCTTCCCTTGTTTCTAATGAGAAGTCAGTTGATAATTTTATTGGAGTTCTCTTGTAAGGGATGAGTTTTGATTTTGGGCTTTTCTTTTCTTCTCTTGGTGCTTTCAAGAGCTTGGCCAGATGCGGTGACTCATGCCTGTAATCCCAGCACTTTCGGAGGCCGAGATGGGTGGATCATCTGAGGTTAGGAGTTCAAGACCAGCCTGACAAACATGGAGAAACCCCATCTCTTCTAAAAATACAAAATTAGCCAGGTGTGGTGGCACATTCCTATAATGCCAGCTACTCGGGAGGCTTAAGCAGGAGAACCGCTTGAACCTGGGAGATGGAGGTTGTGGTGAGCCAAGATCACACTATTGCACTCCAGCCTGGGCAACGAGTGGGAAACTCTGTCTCAAAAAAAAAAAACAAACAATTTTTTTTGTCTTTCAGCATTTTTACTGTGATATGTTTGTGGATCACTTTGCATTTACTCTACTCAGAGTTCGTTGAGCTCCAAGGATCTGTAAATTATTGTTTTTCAATAACTTTGGGAAGTTTTTAACTGAGTTTTAAAATATTTTATGTGTTCTTTTCTTTCTCTTCTCCTTCTAGTACTCCCACCATGCTTATGCTAATGTGATGAATAATGTCCACATTTCCCAGACGCCCTCTGTTCATTTCTTTCTTCATTTTTCTCTTCGTTATTCAGATTGAATAATCTCTATCAGTCTAACTCCAAATTTGCTAATTATTTCTTCTGCCAGTTCAACTCTACTGCTGAGCTGTCTTTCTACATTTTTTCACGCCATTATTATACTTTTCTAGTCCAGAATTTTTACTTCTGTTTCATAATTTCTATTGCTCTATGGATACTTCCTATTTGGTTAGATATTGCCATCATATCTTCCTTGAATTCTTTAACCATGCTTTTCTTTCATTTTTGAACACATTTATAATGATGTTTTGAAGTCTATTACTGTTAAATCTGAAATCTGTTTACGCTCATAGGCAGTTTTTTTTTGCCTGCCATTTTTTTTTTTTTTTTTGCACAACTCATTATATATTTCTTGTGATCTTTGGAAAGTGAACATTTTACAGAATACATTATAGCAACTCTGAGTAACTTTCTCCCAGGTTTATTTGTATTTGCTCATTGCTTATTTATTTATTACTACCTGGGTTTTTTAGTGGCACCTACTCCTCTCCCCACTTAACCCTCTGATGTTATGCTTGTTATGCCTGATCAGGGAAGTTATGGATTGAATTGTGTCCCCTCAAAATGTATATGCTCATGCACTGACCTCCAGTGCCTCAGAATGTGACTTTATTTGGAAACAGAGTCATTGCTGATGTAATTTTTAAATTAGAATGAGGTAATAATGCAGTAGAATGGGCTCCTAATCCAGTGTGCCCAATATCCTTATAAAAAGAGGAAATTGGCCGAGCATGTTGGCTCATACCTGTAATCCCAGCACTTTGGAAGGCCGAGGCAGGTGGATCACCTGAGGTCAGGAGCTCGAGACCAGCCTGACCAACATAATGAAACCCCGTCTCTACTAAAAAATACAAAAAAATTAGCCAGACCTGGTGGTGGGCACCAGTAATTCTAGCTACTCAGGGGGCTGAGGCAGGAGAATCTCTTGAACCCAGGAGGTGGAGGTTTCAGTGAGCTGAGATCGCGCCATTGCACTGGAGCCTGGGTGACAGAGAAAGATTCTGTCTCAAAAAAAAAAAAAAAAGGAAATCTGGAGACAGACCCACACACTGGGAGAAAACCACAAGAAGATAAAGACAGGGATTGTGGTGATGGTTCTACATGACAAGGAAGGTAAAAATGGCCAGCAAACCACCAAAAACTAGATGAGAAGTATACAATACATTCTCATTCACAAACCTCAAAGGAGACAACATTGCTAACACCTTGGTCTTGAACTTTCTAGCCTCCAGAATTGCAAGGCTATAAATTTCTGTTGTTTCAGTTTGTGTTACGTTGTTATGGCAGCTTTAGCAAAGTAATATAGGGCATAGCCTTGGTTATCTCATAGTCATTCTGGTATGACAGTGGTTTTGACAGCTCTCTTTGAACTCTTTCCTTGACCTCATTCAGCTGTTCTGTTCCAGTAATTGCCAGTTGATTGCTCTACAGTTTTCAGCAATATTCTGAATCATAAATTGATCCATAGACAAAGCCAATCAAGTTCAGGCTCCTTGGAAAGGATAATTTGTGAGAACATTGTTTGAGATTTTATTTTTTCTCATCCCAAGTGGGCTCCTCCCACTTATTTCTTTTTCTGGTTCTCTCAAAGTATCTGGCATAAAGTTTTGTCTATGTCAAATGAATCCAGTCATCTCTTCCCAATTTCCTTTCACTACAACCTCTCTTGCTTTTGAGAGCACTCTTAGACTTGAATTTCTCCACATTCTATTGCATGTAAAGAGAATTACTTTGAAAGAAGATTAAGAGCTATGTGTTCTATGACATGCTTCTCCCCAGCCTCCAGGCAAAATCTCTGAGCCACATCTCTGGAGTTTGATATGGAGACAGTGGTGTTCTTCACTCTGAGTGACACCTTGCTTTAGTAACTGAGTGTTTCATGGTGGGGAGTAGGGAAAGTAGCCTTAGATCTTCCTGCTAGGTCTTCTGATATGGAATTACTATCTTAGGAACAAAAGCAAGGGCCCCAGGATCTCAGTAGTGCCATGCCCAAGGTAGAGGTTACATCTCATGATTTAGAATGAATGGAAGAAACCACCATCATTTGGCTAAACTCATAGTCTCAGTAACGTATAGCTGGGTTCAGGATGCAAAGTGCTCATGTCCTGCCTTTCCTAGGAAAATAATACTCTAACGGGAAGCTAGGGGAAGAGGTAGATCTTTATTTTTGGTTGCACCCATTTGGAGTTGATACAGATAGGAGACAGAGAATTACTGGGTAGAAGAGGGTGGTTCCCCAGCACAGGCCCCACTCTCAAGCCTGGATACCTGTAGCCCTAAAATGAGGATAGGCATTCCTGTTTTCAAGCCCAAAAGCTGCCTCTGGCCTGCCATTCCCCCTATCCTCTACCCATATAAACCCCTGACCCCAGGCTCCAGCAGTAGAGAAGATGAGCATATCAACAGAAGAATGGTGTGGCAAAGAGAAGAGAAGGGACATCTGAACACCGAGTGGACTTTGGCTGGGGATGGTCAGAGAGGAGATTGGCTGTTGAGCAGCCAAACTCCAGCGGAAGATCATCTTCCCACTCCATCCCCCTTCCAGCTTCCCATCTAACCTGCTGAGAGTCTCCTCCACCACTCAATAAAACCCCTGTATTCGTCCTTCAAGTCCGTGTAACACGATTCTTCTGGGACACTGGACAAGAGCTCAGGATACAGAAAGCTGTCACACCGGCCCTCTGCCCTTTCAAAAAATGGTCCACTGAGCTGGTTAATACTTAAGCCATCCGTGGATGGCAAGGCTAAAAGGGTGAACTGTAACACATGCCCATTTGGGCTTCGGGAGTCACAGGCTCTCACACCTGGATGCTGCCATGGGGCAGAAGCCTAGGGGTGCTCACTCCAGCTCCTACACCTGCCCGTCTGTATGCTCCACCTCCTATAAGGGGTTTGAGCAGCAGCAGCGACCTAACAGACAAGTCACAATCCTGTTGCATGTCCTCGGAGGGGAGTCAGGGAACTCTCCTGTTTCAGAGTGATGTTTCTATTTTGCTTAATATACAAGGATGAGTAGGAAGAAAGTCTCAGTTCAAATACCTCAATTCTCACTGTTCTTACAAAATGCTAGTAGATTTTTTTCCATAAATATCTTGTCTATATGTCCCTCATATCACTTCCTGAGACTTTAAATGATTGTTTTTAAGTAATTTTCACCATTTCTGCTGGAGTGTGGGTTGCTGGAGCTCCTCATTCTGTCATGCTGTAAATGCCTTTTAATATTTTTGAGTGTGTGAAAAAAACTAATAATAAAGATTAATATAAGACACCATGGGCTTGTGCTTCATCTTTTAAAGATTTAAAGTCAGCAGTTCTCAAGGAAAATGCTACCCTGGAAAGAAAATATAACCTTAAAGTCTGGCAACTGCTCTGGACTTATTCCTGAGATTTTCTTTCAAGGTAAGCCCAGTCTGTCTTAATTCACAGTAACCTATGCCTGGTGATTTAAAGCTCTAAAATTGACCTTTTAGCTTCCCATTTCCAAATTGTAATGTAATCTATTTGATACATCAAATAATTAAGTTTTGAATAATTAAGTGGCCCATTTACGATACACTAAAATATGGATTGTCTTGTTGTTTTATATATTTGTTTGTTTACTTGGAGAAAGTAAAGAAAACCAAAGATAACACATTATTTCCTTGTAAAAATAATTTAATTGGAAAAAGGCTAATAGTTTTGCCAAATTTGGGGTTGGAGAATTTAATGTTTAATCTAATATGCAGTAAATTAGAAGAATGGGAGCTCTCTTTTTTTTTTTTTTTTTTTTTTTAGGTTTAGTGCTCTACTGGTTTTAAGAAATGAATCATTGAATTTGTTTTATGCAAATTATTACTTATAAGTTTGAAAATCGGCCGGGCGCGGTGGCTCACGCCCGTAATCCCAGCACTTTGGGAGGCCGAGGCGGGCGGATCACAAGGTCAGGAGATCGAGACCATCCTGGCTAACACGGTGAAACCCCGTCTCTACTAAAAATGCAAAAAAATATTAGCCCGGCGTGGTGGCGGGCGCCTATAGTCCCAGCTACTTCGGAGGCTGAGGGCTGAGGCAAGAGAATGGCGTGAACCCGGGAGGCGGAGCTTGCAGTGAGCTGAGATAGCGCCCCTGGACTCCAGCCTGGGCGACAGAGTCTCAAAAAAAAGAAAAAGAAAAAGTTTGAAAATGTTAATTGTGTTTTTCTAAAACCTAGTAAACCAGGAACATTTATTTATACTCAAAGGATAAAACATCTATATTGTCATGCGAAATTTAAGCTCAGTTATTCTTATCATTTTAATTGCTCCTGAAAACAATAGTAATTGTTAATTTTGAGGTGCATCGTTTTAGGCTGGAAGACAAAGTAGAAAATAAAGTGCAAAATAGCATCATAGATAAGGCCTAGAATTAACTGGAAAGTACTAGGCAAGGGGCAGCAAGCAAATCAGTGGCAGAAAGCAAATTAGTGTTAATGACTTCTGTCAATATAGTTGATTTTTGGCTCCTACCATATCTGTGAGTGTGACTCATTCCACAATAATTGAATACAATGGCATTCCAACTATGTTTGAAATCTTTGACACTGGCTTAAGGAAGATTTTTCAGGAAAAGAGATTTTAGACTACTATTTTTGATACCAAGAAAAGAGAATGGCTTTTGAAAATATAAGGTCTAGATAATGACATAAAATAATTTATAATAAATATTAATATTATTATGATTTGTATTAATTATAATTAATAGGTATTGATATATACTATACTAAGCACTATATGTGATAGATACCAGGTGTCAATTATTTTATGATGTATATAGTTTTTTAAATTTTAGTGATAAGAAGATTAAGATCTACCAAGACTAAAGGGCCAAAAGCACACAATAGAGCATTCAAAGGCATGCAGACAGTTCAAAGCTTTCAGTGTGTGTACAATAATTATTTACATGATATTTTAATCTACACTGAAGATACAGGTATAATTTATATCACAAAAAATATACCAACATTCCATGTGGCATCTGTCAGCCAACGCAGAGGCAATAGAGGAATTTGTGTGTGTGTGTGAGATTAAAAAGGATGTTGAATAATTAGTATTCTAATTTATAACATATCACGCTGTTGTGCTGCTTCATTTTAAGCCTATTTTTAAAATCATCTCATGATACATTTGACTTTCTCTCTTCATGAACTTAAAGAAATCTCTTTAAGTGATTTATGATAACCTAAGATTGGTTATGAAACACTATTCAATTTTACAGAATAATTAGCTTTCGAATTCTTAGACAAGATATATTCTGAAATATATCCAAATCGCCAGACTTTAAAAGGTAAGAATTATTATTTATATGCTTCTATGTTGATATATAAGATATAGTTTATCATATTGAGAATCTTACGTAAATTTATTAGGTAATACATTCTGAATGTTCTGAGTACACAAAAGCAAGAGATCAATTAGTAATTTAAAAACAAGATGGTACCCAAGAAAAGTGGACAGCAGAAGCACTTTAAGGAGAATAGTTTTAGTTTTAGTAATTGTAAAAGCATGTGACATCCAAGATGCTAATAAATGCAAGCATAAAATTAAAGCAAACACAATATTAATTCCCTTTTGCTACCTGAAGATGTTGTAAAGTTAAAAATAACTAAATCATAATTAATAGATGTCATTCAATAAGAAACCTGTCGATAACAAAACTCCACAAGAAGAAAACTGCAGAATTTCTAATTTCCTGCAAATATTAGACATTTTAATTTCAGGTTCACTAGCTGAGTTACTAAATTCTAGGTAATCTTAGAAGATGGATGCTTAATAGCACAGACACACACATGCACACATGCATTACAATGTATAATAGCTATTATAATTATTACATATCTCTGTATCTACTTACCTATCCGTATCTATCTCTAATAGACCCTCCATTGAAGGACTGGCAACTAAATACCTGTCTTGCCAGTACTCATTATTTAAGAATGTGTTATGGCAATGTGTCCTGATAGAAAAATCATTATCCTTATTTCAAAAATACAGTATCTTGAATACAGAAACAAATAGGTATCTAGGTAGACGGTACAAACAAATACTCATGTGCATTTAAAACAGCATTTTAGTTTTAAAATATATATATATATATATCTTACAGAGTCACCAAATCAGATATGTTGAAAATAAATGATACTATTTTCCAGGTTTCATAGAAAGCCTAGGGATATTTTTCAGAGAAAATGTAAATTTTATCTATTCTAATAGCATTAGCAGTTTTTCTTATTGAGTTCAGAATACCTTATTGAGTATCTCTGAAGTTCTGAATTTAGGTATGCAAGAATTCAATATTTTTCTACAGATATTGATTTTGTTTACAAAGATCTCCAGGAAGGAGCAGAGTGTTTGAATTTATGTTGCCATACTTGCTTTATCCCTTGCCAGTCAGTTTGCAGACATAGATAACAAGCTGGAGGTTAAAAAGCCTTAAAACAAACCCAGCTGTATAAATGATTATATGCATAATTTTGCATTATTGTTTTTATTTCTTTGATCAAAAATAGATGCAGAGTCTAGTCTTGTAGGAAATGAAAATGAATGGGTGTCGTATCATAGTGATCTGAGTCTCTTTGCTGTGCACACACTTGTATTCTGTGCCTTGATTTTTTGTTGTTGTGCAATGAAATGCTGCTTTTCCTCTCAAAGGTCATTAACAAATCCAATGAATGAGGGCATAGTAACGCATTTAGAGATCAAAAATGGAGCAAGAATTCAAGTATATATTCAGCTTTCTGAAACCCCCTCTGTCTGCTCTGTCAACAATCACCAAAAGAAGACTGAACAGGAACTGCCTATCCAATTCCTACACTGAGCACAAAACAAGGTATTGGTGAATGAAATGATTGCTTAGAAAACTGAAAGCACTCCTCTTTGACTGAATACAGCTTGATTTATTCATAGATAATGTTTTAAGATAGGAGTTGTGTTATTATTGATTTGTTGTTATTGACATAACCTACATCAAGTATAACAATTTTCTAAATATTTCAGTGATATGAGAAAGTCTTATTAACTATTTGATATATAAGAATATTTTAAAAACCATGTAGAACTGCTATAAGATTTTTGCAAAATTATCGTGTCAGAAATGGTACTAAGATTTATCACTTGGCACTGTGTCTTACTGTGTTTCTAATAAGTTGTTTTGTGCACTATTTTTTAAGAATTTTCTGATAATGATTACTTTTGGAGAACTCTGTAAGTGTAAGTTATTATTTGTTATCTCATTTTCTTAGAGGTTTACATATACATTTGCTATAGTTTGTTTTTTCACACATAGTATAAAAATATAATAGTTGCAGCATGGTACTTAATTTCATTCCATTCACTTCTTAATAAGCTATATTTGTACTCAAAAGGCATTTTTAGAAATGTGCTCACTAATATAATCTCTCATCTATAATTTCTACCATAAGGCAGCTAAAATTCCCTCTTGAGCAAGATAGATGTGCAAATTTAGTATTTTAATGAGGAAGTTTAAATTTATATTCAAGAACACTTCACTTAGGCTAGGTTATTTTGAACATGTATAAATACAAGCACTCAATGTTTTAAGTGGGAAACCACTACTTGCTTATAGTGCTGGGATGCAGATAGTCAGGTTGAGTTTAAAAATAACCTTCCCTGAAGATCTTTTGATTAATTTATCCCAGAGCAAGTTTTCTTTACTGACCTTTGCATGAACTTCACTCACTGCTGTATGACCTCTGTTTTGCTTGTGCACAATATCTTTCTGTCCCTGGAGCTGGGCTGGTAAACACCAGGAGGAAGAGCATCCTCTCCTCCAAGACCTAGTCTGAAGTCTTACTCTCTGGAGAAATACCTTGTTTCAGGGATGAGGATGCAATACTTCACCTAACCATTGTACATATGGCAGAATAACTAAAGCCTGTGATCTAACAATTGCTTCATCACTCACTTGCAGAATAGTAATGTGAAAAGATATATTTCTCTCCCATCAATACTAATATTAGAATACAGTTTTCTATAATCAACAATTAAATATTTATAGAAAGTATGTAAGATGAAGATTAAAAATGTATATAAATATGTAAAACAGTAAAAACATCTTTTATAAGGGAAGTATTATACTATGATTTTTCTGATTTCTGATGTCTTGTCACAAACACAAAAGAAATATATAGAAGTTGACAGATTATACTTAAGTTACAAAGACAGAGTATCCCCAGCTTGTATTGAAAATGATGGTTCATGTATGCCAACTGTCTACATGTATCAAAATAACATTGAATGTACCAATTAATAAAAGAAAAAAGACGAAACCGGGAGAATATAAAGACAAATTTTCCGTATAAAATCTAGTGCTGGGTTACAAAGATATTTTTATTTAGAGTATACATGCATTTTTACATATATATACACACACAGAAAGATTTATATATGTAATGTATAAGAATGACATTATTTTATTTCTAAGAGGTGTTCATGTGAATTTAAGATCTTGATTCCCTAGGGACACCGAATCCCAGATGAGCAAAATACAGGAGATATTTATTATAAAAATTACTTTTTGGGGCTAGATGAATTCCCCTTCCAATTAGCACTAGGTCATAAGCTATATTTTAAAATGTAGAGTTCATTGTTTATTTGCATTTGATTTCTCTCTCTAATAAAAGAGGAGTAGATACAAGTAAGACCAACTTCTTTTACGGTATCCACAAATCTTTACAACAATTATATATAATGTTTGTAAGAATAAAAAATAATATTTTCTACTAGGACAATGTGCATTTCAGAGTCTTCCCCGTCATTTCCTACCATGAAAAATTTTAAATGCTTACAAACATGGAGAGAATAATATGATAAAACATGGCCATGTACTGATAACCTAGCATTAACAATCGCCAAATTTGGGCTAATTTTATTTTATTTATATCCCTCCCACACTCCCTCAAATTATTTTGGAGCCAATTCCATATATAATGTTATTTAATCCATAAATATTTCAGCATATATCTCACAAATATTTCAAAGCAGCCACCATAATATTGCTTCAATAATAATTCTGCATTTGTTTGAAACAAATAAAAAGTTTAAAAAATCTCAGCAAAGAAATAAAAGTTATAAGAAAATGAACAGACAGAAATTATAGAACTGAAAGAATATAATAACAGAAATAAAGAGGAGAAAAAACCTTTGCTGGGTGAGCTCCATAATAGAGTGTTGGTGACAGAATCACTGAACTTGAGAACTGATCAAAAGATTTCACTCAATTCAAACAACAGAGAGAAAGTATACTTTAAAGAAAAAAATGAACAAAGTCTTATGGACATTGGGAATAATAATAAAATCTTACATTCATAATATCAAAGTTCTAAAAAAGAAGAGAAAGAATACATGGCTGAAAAATGTGTTAAAAAATAGCTGAAAAACCCCCATATTTGGCAAAAGACATGTACCTACAGATTCAAGAAGCTGAGCAAACTCCAAATACATTATACCCCCCAAAATTTACTCACACAGCATAATTAAACTGCTAAAAACTAAAGAGAAAGATAATATCATATAAGTAACCACAGAGCACATCACCTATCTGGGAATTCTGATTTGTATGATAATAAACTTCTCTTAAAGCATGGAGGCCAGAAATAATTGGTATTTTTTAGGAGTGAAGAAAGAGATCTGTCACCCACGAATTCTATATCTAACAAAAATATCCTTAAGAAATGAAAGAGAAATCAAGGCATTCTCAGACAAGGGTAAAATAATGCCTACTCTTTAAAAAGGGCTACAAAAACTCTCAGCAAATAGAAAAATATAAAAGAGTGAAGCTGAGGATTTAAAAAAATAGAAGGACTATTAAATATGTAACAATAAGGATATATATTCTAGATTATCTTATTTCTCATGAACTTCTTAAGTCATATTTGATGACTGAAGTAAAAAGCATAACACCATCTAATGTGGATCTCAATAAACATAGAGGAAATACTTCAGACGATTACATAAGTGCAAAGAGAAAGAAACCTAAATATAAATAAAATTTAAATACTTAATCAAATAGTCATACTTCAATATGAGTACGTTGTAATAAATTACATATGTATATTGTAATATCCAGAACAACCACTAAGAAAGCTATAAAAAGAGATCTAGTTTAAAGCAGTATAAATAAAATAAGAAAGAATCCAACGGAAAAGCAAAGAAAGAGAAACAGAATAATGATAATCCAGAAAGAACAGCAGACTCCTGGTTCCAAAATGGCAACATAGTAGCAATCTGGCTTCACTTCCCCTTCACAAAAAACCAAAAACAAATATACAGCACAGAGGTTATTGCCAGCAATATCCCAGAACTCAAACAGGAAGATGAAACAGTTCATGGGGCCACAGACAAGTAAAAAAACTCCAAACAGATGGTAGAAGAATCTGACTTCCATATCCATTATACACCCCCTTCCCCACAATCAGCCCTGCACTAAGTGTGTGGAAAAACTCTCCCCAACTCAGTTTCTATACTAGAAAAAGTGAGATCAGAGTGAAAATAAGTTTCTCTACCATCTTGGGTTCTCTGACGGGAGACCTGTCCCTGCCTCCACCCACAGGAAGCATTAAGAGTCCCTAAAGGAGAAAAATTTCTGAGAAAGCCAAAAATAAAGGGGAAGGGAAGGACTACGATTCACAGTCCTGGAAACTGCTCTGTAACTCAGCCAAAGGAGATGCCAAATCAGAGTGGCTGTTCAGCAACTCCACACTAGGGTCTTCTGGGCACAAATTCCTAGGCAGCTGTCCCACATTGCAGGGATATCCCCTTTGAGATCTGTTTATTTGGGGGCAGAGCTCTCATCCATTACTACAGCTGGGGCAAACCTGGGCTTATGAAGTCATCTAGTGCTTAAAAGGGGGCAGAAACTAAGCTGGAAAGAAATTTTAAAATTACAATGAACCTCTAAGCAATCATGTCAAAAAACAAAACAAAACAAAAACAAAAACAAACAAAAAAAAAAACAGAGAAAATTGGAATAAATAACTAAACTTTCAATGGAAAGACATAGACATACATAGACATACATCTACAAGAAACAACACCAAACCGGGAATCATCACTCCCCAAACAGACAAAGCAAGGAATGAGTGATGGATACCAACAACATAGCAATATGTGAGCTCTCTAACCAAAAATTCAAAATAGCAGTTTAAAGAACACTCAGTAATCTCCAAGATAACACAGAAAAGCAAGTCAGATATTTATCAGAGACATTTAACAAAAAGATTGAAATATAAAAAAAAGGCATATATTGGAACTGAGAAACATATTTGCTGAACTGAAAAATTCATTAACAACTCGTAACAGTAGACTTGATGAAGCAGAGGAAAGACTCGGTGAGCCCCAAGATCGGCTATTTGAAAATACACAGTCAGAGGAAAAAAGAAAAAGAATGAAATGGAGCAAATATGTACAAGATATAAAAAATTAGCTCGAAAGGTCACTATATAATGATAAAGTGGTCAGTTCAGAAAGAAGATATAGTTATAAATATCTCTGCACCCAACCCTGTATCACTCAAATCTATAAAGCAAACATTAACAAATCTAAAGGGAAATAAATACTGCCATAGCATAACAGCAGAGGACTTCAACACCCCACTCTCAGTAATAAACAGATCATCCAGACATAAATCAACAAATAAATATCTATACACTGGACCAAATAGGGCTAATTGACATTAACAGAAATTTTCCCCCAGTGGTGGCAGAATACACATTATTTTCAGCAGCACATAAATAATTCTCCTGAATAGACCATATCTTGGCCCACGAAACAGTTCTCAACACGTAAAAAAAATTAGAAATCATATCAAGTAACTTTTCTGAATACAATAGAATAAAACATTAAATTAATAACAAGAGGAACCTCAGAAACTACAGACGCATGGAAATTAAACAACATGCTCTAAAATGACCAATGAGTTAGTAAAGAAATTATGAAGAAAAATTTAAAATTTCTGAAACAAATGAAAATGAAAAAACAGCATACCAAAATCAATGAGATACAGATGAAGCAGTACTAAGAGGGAAGTTTACAGCAATCAATGCCTATATCAACAAAGTAGAAATACTTTAAATTATGTGATACCTTAAGTAAACTAAAGATATACCTCAAGAACTAGAAAAGCAAGAATAAAGCAAACCCAAAATTACTAGAAGGCAAGAAATAATACAGATCAAATCAGAAATAAATTAAAACTAAAGAACAATTACAAAAGATAAACAAAAAGTTGATTTTTTTGAAAAGTTAAACAAAATCAACAAACTTTTGACTAAACTAAATAAGAAAAAAGGAGAGAAGACTCAAACACATGAAACCAGAAACAGGGCCAGGCGCGGTGGCTCATGCCTGTAATCTCAACACTTTGGGAGGCCAAGACAGGCAGATCACAAGGTCAGAAGATCGAGACCATCCTGGCCAACACAGTGAAACCCTGTCTCTACTAAAAATACAAAAAAAATTAGCTGCATTCGCTTGTAGTTCCAGCTACTTGGGAGGCTGAGGCAGGAGAATCACTTTAACCCAAGAGGCAAAGGTGGCAGTGAGCTGAGATCACGCCACTGCACTCCAGCCTGGCAACAGAGCTAGACTCCATCTCAAAAAAAAAAAAAAAAATTAGAAACAGAAAAGTTGACAAAGCAACTGAGACTATAGAAATACAAAGAATAGAGAATGTTATGAATCACTGTATGCCAACAAATAAGAAAACCTAGCAGAAATGGATAAATGTCTGGACACATACAACCAACCAAGATGGAACCATTAAGAAATTGAAAACCTCAACAAACCACTAACCTGAAATGAGGTCAAAGCTGTAATAAAAGTCTTTCATTCAAGAAAACCCCAGATCTGATGAATCCACTACTGAATTCTCCCAAACTTTTAAAGAGCTAGTACAAATTCTACTTAACTGCATCAAAAAATTGGAAAGGGGGGAATACTTCCAAACCATTCTACAAGATCAGCATTACCCTGACACCCAAACCAGACAAAGAAACAACAAAAAAAGAAAACTACAGGCCAGTATCACTGATAGACATACATGCAAAAATTCTCAACAAAATAATAGCAAACCTAATTCAACAACACATCAAAAGATTATTCACCACAATCAAGCATTATTCATTTCAGGGATGCAAGTATGGTTCAACATATGCAAATCAATAAACATGATACATCACATTATCAGAACCACAAAAAATATCCTGCGATTATTTCAGTAGATGCTGAAAAAGCCCTTGATAAAATTCAGCATTTCCTTGAGAAAAAAAATTCTCAACTGGATATAGAAAAAACATACATCAAAATAATAAAGGTCATATATAACAAACACACAACCAACATCACACCGAAAGAGAAAAAATTGAAAGACAACTCTCTAAGAAATATGGCCACTTTCATCACTTTTATTCAACATAATACTGGAAGTCCTGGCCAGGGAAATTAGGCAAGAGAAAGAAATAAAAGGCATTTAAATTGGAAAGGAAGAAGTCAAATTCACATTGTCTACAGATGACATAATCTTATATTTAGAAAAACCTAAAGACTCCACCAGAAAACTGTTAGAACTGAAAGAAATTCAGCAAAGGTGCAGGATACTAAAATCAATATACAAAAATCAGTAGCATTTATATATGCTAACAATGAAGAATCTATAAAAGAAATCAAGAAGTATATCCCATACCTACAAAGAATATCAAATATCTAGAAATAAAGTTAACCACAGAAGTGAAAAATCTATACAAGAAAACCATAATAAACACTGATGAAAAAAATTGGAAACAACCCAGAGAAAACATATTCCATGCTCACGCATTAAAATAATATTGTCAAGATGGGAATACTATCCAAAGCAATTTATAGATTCTATGAATTTCTGTCCAAATACCAGTGATATTCTTCATAGAAATAAAAAAAAATCTTCAAATTTATATGGAACACAAAAGACCCTGGATAGCCAAAGCAATCCTGAGCAAAAAGAACAAAGCTGGCGGCATCACAATGCCTGACTTCAAAAGGTACTGCAAAGCTATAGCAACCTAAACAACATGGTACTGGCATAAAAATAGACAAATTGGCCAATGGAACAGACTAGAGAACCACAAATAAATCCATGCATTTACAGTCAAATACTTTGCAACAAAGTTGCCAAGAGCATACCTTGGTGAAAAAGAGTCTCTTCAATAAGTGGTGTTGTGAAAACTGATATTCACATCTAGAAGAATGAAACTAGATTTCTATCTTTCACCACATATGAAAATCATACTCAAATGGATTAAAGACTTAAATATAAGACCCCAAACTATGAAACAACTAAAATAAAACATTGGGGAAACTCTTCAGGACAATGGCCTGGAAGGGTTTGTATGTAAGACCTCAAAAGCACAGGCAACCAAAGCATAAATAGACCAATGGGATTATATCAAGTGAAGAAGCATCCACCCAGCAAAAGACACAGCCAACAAAGTGAAGACACAGAATGAAGAGACAATATTTGGAAACTATCTGACGACTACTAACTAGAATATATAAGGAACCCAAACAATAGCAAAAAAACGGATCAAAAAATTGGCAAAGTATCTGAATAGACATTTCTCAAAAGAAGATATACAAATGGGCAACGGATATATTAAAAATGTTCAATATTACCAATGCAAATAAAAACCACATCTTACCCAGGTAAAATGACTTTTATTTAAAACAGGGAATATCAAGCCTGAGCAACAGAGCCAGACACTGTCTCAAAAACAAAAAACCAACAACAAACAGGCTGGGTGCAGTGGCTCTTGCCTGCAATCCCAGCACTTTGGGAGGCCTAGGTGGATGGATCATGAGGTCAAAAGATCAAGACCATCCTGGCCAACATGGTGAAACCCTATCTCTACTAAAAATACAAAAATTAGCTGGGTATGGTGGCACACGCCTGTAGTCCCAGCTACCCAGTAGGCTGAGGCAGGAGAATCGCTTGAACCCAGGAGGCAGAAGTTGCAGTGAGCCAAGATGGCACCACTGCACTCCAGCCTGGTGACAGAGCGAGGTGAGACTCCATCTCAAAACAAACAAACCAACAAAACACAGAATAACAGATGCTGGCAAGAATGCAGACAAAAGGGAATCCTTGTACATTGTTGACGGAAATGTAAACTGGTAGAGTCACTATGGAAAACAGTATGGAGGTACTTCCAAAAACTAAAAGTAGAACTACCATATGATTTTGCAACTCCACTCCTGGGTATATATCTAAAATAAAGAAAATCAACATATCAAAGATATATCTGCATTTCCATGTTTACTGAAAAACTTCATAATAACCAAAATATGGAATGAACTAAAGTGTCTATCAGTGGATGAATGAATAAAGAAAATGGAGTATATACACACAATGGAATATTATTTAGCATTATAAAAGAATGAGATACTGTCATTTGCATCAATATGAATGGAAATGGAAGTAATTATGTTAAATGAAATAAGCCAAGCACAAAAATATACATATTGCATGTTTTCACTCATATGTGATATCTTAAAAAGTGGATCTCATGAAGAAAGTCAGAAAATTAATAGTTACCAGAAGCCAAAGAATGGTAGGGGGAGGGGAGGAGTTGAAGAGAGGCTGTTGATTAATGGGTAAAAATATATAGTTAGATAGAACAAATAAGACCTAGTGTTCTATAGATTAGTAAGGAGATTATAGTTAACATTACTGTACATTTCAAAATAACTAGAAGAAAATAATTCAAATATTCCTAGCATAAAGAAAAGATTAATATTTAAGGTGATGGATATCCTAATTACCCTGATTTGAACTTCATACAGTATATGACTATATAAAATTATCATATGTATCTCCAAAATATTTACATGTATTATATATTGATATGGTTTTACTGTGTCCCCACCCAAAATCTCTTGAGTTGTAATCCCCATGTGTTGGGGACAGGACTTCTTGGGAGATGATTAGATCATGGGGCAGTTCCTCCATACTGTTCTCATGATAGTGGGTGAGTTCTCACAAGATCTGATGATTTTCTAAGGGGCTTTTCCCCCTTTGTTTGGCACTTCTTCTTGCTGCTGCCATGTGAAGAAAGATGTGTTTGCTTCCCCTTCTGCCATGATTGTAAGTTACCTGAGGCCTTCCCAGCTATGCAGAAGTGTGAGTCAATTAAACCTCTTTCCTTTCTAAATTACCCAGTCTCAGGTATGTCCTTATAGCAGTGTGAGAACTGACTAATATGTATATCAATAGAAAACAATAATAATAAAGAAAAAACAGAAAACAAAAATAGATGATGTAATGTCTAACATATTAATCATTACTTAAAATTTTAATAGTCTAAATACAACAATTGAAAGAGAGATTAACAGAGTGGATTTATTTAAAACCCCAACTATATGCTATATATAAGAATATACTGCAAATTTAATAACATAGGTAGACATAAATTATAAAAGCAAAAAAGACAGATAATGTAAACTTTAAAATGTACCAGTAGCTTATTAATCTCAGATAAAATAGACATCAGAGCAAATAAAATTACTAGAGACAAAAAGGGACATTACATGATAAAAAGATAAGTACTCAAGGAGACATAATGATCCTAAATGTGTATGTAACAAACAACCGAATTCATGAAACAAAATACACGAAATATAAACCAATATATATTAAAGAAGAAATAGGCAAATCTGTAATTATACTGAAGAATTTAACATCCCATTCTCAGCATATGATTAAAAAAACTAGCCAGAAAATTAGTAAATATATGGAAGAAATGAATAATGCAATGAAACAACAGAATGTAAATCGAACACTTTAGGCAATGGCAGGAGACTACACCTTCTTTCCAAGCACCTATGGAAAATGTACTAAAATACACCATATTCTGAGCCATAAAGCCACCTTAACAAACTTAAAAAAATTGAAATCATATGAAACGTTTCCTGACCATTATAGAGTCAAACTAGAAATTAACTACAGAAATAAAACAAGAAGATCCTCAAACAGTTGGAAATTTAATAACACACTCTTAAGCAATCCATGGGTCAAAGAGGAGGTCACAAAAGAAATTTTTTACAAATACATAGAAATGAATGAAAATATTATATATCAAAGTTTGTGGATCATAGCCAAAGCAATGCTGAGAGGGACATTTATAGCACTAAATATTTACATTTGAAACAAAGAAAAATCTTAAGTAATTTAAGTTTTTTTTCCTCAGGATAATAGCAAAAGAAGAGCGAAATAAATCCAAATCAAACAGAAGGAAGAAAACAACAAAGGGCAGAAACAAAACGAAAACAGGAAAAGAATAGAAAAAGTTTAATGAAATCAAGAGTTGATTATTTAAAAACATCAACAAATTTACTAAACCTATATTTTTAATTTTTTTCCTTTGATAACTTTGGTATTAACAAATTAATAAACCTATAGTAAGACTAACAAAAATAAAAAAGAAGACACACATCTCCAAGTTACCATGGAACCCAGTATGCTTGTCACAAACTAGATATAATAAGAGCTACCAAGCATTAAAGTTGGCTATGCACAGCAAAACCCCACCAACACATGAAATGTTAGATACTAGTCTGGGCACCAGCAATTCCCAAAGGCACAAGGACATCACATGAGCAGATGACTCATATTCTCATACTCCTACTCCAGTTATGTTGCCTCCTTTCTTGCAACCAACGCCTAAAACCTCAAGGAGAGTTCTTTGCGACCTGTTGACTGAGGATCTGGAACACTGGGCCTGATTTATATATGGTTCTGCACAACCTGCAGTCTCCATTCAGATTTGAATAGAAAAACACAACGGTTCTTATGAGAATTAGTCTTAAAAGACAGTGGTTATAGCAAAGTAACACAATCGACAGAAATATGCCATGAACTTGATAGTCCATTTTGCCTGAAAGTAGAGATGGTTAGAGTTACGGCTCTATGCTATTCAGAGAAAGTATCTAATGGTTTGACTGAATAGCCTGAGATTTAGAAGAAACAGCAGAAAATGAGTGACAAGGGGAAGCTAGAGAGGAGCTATGTGCACAGGTATTTTTAAATAGTCAAAGAGGGGAAATATCTGTGTCCTTTTTAAATGGTCAAAAAACTACAATATCTAAAAAGTAGAGTCTTAATTTTCAATCGGAGAAAATAATCTGTTCTGTGGACATTGGCGAGACTCTTTGCTCAGACACCTCTGTTCTTAAAGGTCTCATGACAAGATGGCATGGCAGTTGAAATGAAGGTCACACATGGGCTCAGTAATGTGCATTTTATTTACTGGTCCTTCCACATTTCCCCTAACTCTGAAGCAGGTTGCCTGATAGAATGGTTGGAAAGTATTTTGAAGACTTAGTTATTACAACATCTAGATGACAACACATTGAAGGGCTGGGTAGTATGATCCAAGATATATGCTAAATATTAGAAATTAATATATTTTAATATTTTTTCCTAGAAAAGATGTACAAGTCTGAAACTCAAAAGACAAAAAGAGAATATTTTCAGTCATTATTAACTCTAATAATCCGCGAGCAAAACTTTGGCTTTTGTCCCTTCAAATTTGGGCCTTGCCGGTTCATAGAACTTATTCCCAAAAGGGCAATGCTTGCACCAGGGCCACAGCAATGATTCCATTAAACTAAAATTTAAGACTTCACTTAACCACTTTAAAATTATTATACCAGTGAATCAATAGGTAAAGAAGGTGGTTAATCTGATGACTGTATAATTGATTGTGACTGTGAAGTGAAAATTGTATTACTTTTACAGAATTGGGAGACTAGAGTAGTTTGTAGCACAAGGAATATGCATAGCAATGTCTTAAAATTATTATATTCTATGAGAAAAGTTAATAGAAAATGACAACATTTCTTACAGGCAAGGAACTACTAATGTCATAGATCCTTAAGGAATAAAAGTTTTGCATTATTCCATTAGGCAAGTAATCATGAACAGTTCAAATGATTTATATGGAAAAAGAAATAATGGAGTAGGTATAAACTGGAAATCACAAATATCAAATACTGCTCTATGACTTATTACTGAAATGAATCATAAGTATTTATTTTTCAATTTTATATTTATGTGTGTGTGTGTGTGTGCCACGTGCACACAGTCAGTCCCCAACTGAGGATGGATAGAGGGCTATTGTGGCTTTTATATTATGAAGGATAACTGTAATAGGTGTGTATGATTTTGCTATTGTCTTCAGTTGGACAAGGAGTGGTATGGAATGCCGAATTGACAAGAAGTGGATGTGGCAGCTGTCTTAGCCCATTTAGTGTTGCTATGAAGGAATACATGAGGCTGGGTAATTTACAAAGAAAAGGTGTATATTTGGCTGATGGTTCTGCAGAATGGACAAGAATCATGCTGCTGGCATCTGCTGAGTTTCTGGTGAGGCCCTCAAGCAGCTTCCACTCATGGTGAAAAGTGAAGGGGAACTGATGTGTGAGAGATCCTACGTTGAGAGAGGAAATAACAGAGAGGGAGGTGTCAGGCTCTTTTTATAAAACAGCATTCGAAGGAACCAAGAGAGCAAGAACTCACTCAGTATTCATCCTGATTTCTGCCACAGCCGCCCAACAATGATTGCAGGCCCTGAGCTAGAAAGAGAGGCATTAGGTTTTCTTACACTCTGCCCAGATTTTCCTTTACAGCACCACTCTCATGGCTAAACATGTGTGGCCTCAGGAGGATTGGTCAGTGACTTTGATCCTTGAACTCCCTATATTAAACCTTGGTTTCCATTTTTTCTCTATTTCTATAATCATTCCTTTGTTCCATAAGACTTACTGTGGTTCAGTCTTCCTAACTGAACCTTGACTATTACAGCCTGATTTTGGAATTTCTGAGTTACTATTGCTCTTGTGGGAGACTCTGTGACACTTTGGGACAGAGCATGGGTATGTAATTGACTGTATGAGGCATAGCAGTGGCACACTTTTTGGAGACTAAAGAACCCAGTTTCTCTGTATACATTTAAAGTTCGTCCAAAAATTTATTCTTCTTAACTACTTATATCATACTGATGATAAATTTGTTGGGTACAAGCTGTCTGTTTTCTTTGTAGCTAAAACAGAATTGTATATAAAAGTACTCCTCAACTAGGTCATACACACATATTATGCATATACACATGTATTCATATATACATATATAAATATATAGTTGAATGTTACATTTTGCTAATGCTTTCTTAAGGTGAGAGACTTTTTTATCAAAAATTACTAAAATGTTATTTGTACACTGTGTGAATCAACAACCATACTTAAAATATTTCCTCCCATATAAGAGTTAAAACAATGTTATTGGTATAGTTCTTTTTGACTTTACTGTATTTAAGTTCACATAATAAATCTTATTAGATGATAGAATTCAAGTATTTATTCAATCATATTTAATTTACCAGTAGTTGCTTGAATATAAAAAACTATTTGTCATGCACAAAATAGCAAAAGCAAACTCAATATGATATTATTTTACATCTCTTAGAATGTTAAAGACTAGAAAGCTGAATAATACTCCATGGTAGTAATATCATGGGGATATAGTAAACTTTTTGCATTCCTTGTAGGAAGGCAGGCTTGTGCATTCACTGGAGCAATCTGGCATTGGGTGATCAAATTTGTACCCATTTGTTATGACATTGCAGTTCTTCTTTAGAGTATATATCCCAAAGAAAGTCTTACAGAGCTGTATCGAGGGACAGGTAGGAAGATGCTTGATTATTGCATCATTATTTGTGGTAGTAGAATGTTACAGGCAAACTGGGGGACTATTGCTTGAACTGTAGTAGGTAAAATGCAATAAATCCACACCTAGAGTATTGTTCAGGACCTCGAAGCAACACAGTTACAAGCAACAAGGTTAACGTGCCCACAAGCACATGAAGAATGATGGGTCTTAAAGGTATGGTGATGAATGGAGTAAGTAAGAGATATACTTAATAAGACATGTAAGACAATAGAATTTATGTAAATTAAAAATGCATATAAAACAATTCAAAATTTGTTATAGCAATAAAGAAAACCAAATAAGTACACATTAAATGCATTAGAATGTTTCCTCTAAAAGGAGGGGAATAGGAGTAAATGAAAATAAATGTGTGATACAGGAAAGGGATTTTGAAGAGGCCAATAATGTTAATCTGCCATGACCAGAGAAGGGCTATTAAATCAGCCCTATGCAGTTATAGTCTTATAACCCACAGAAATATTAAAAAATATTTTAACAACTGATATAGCACAGCTATCAACCAATTAGAAGGTTAGCCACATGGGCACTTAGATAATCACAAAGAACACTGGCTATCAAAAACCAATATAGTCACAGTAGTGTGTACCAGCTAATACGAGTCATGCCTATAACCATAAAAGAAATTGAAACACCACACCAACTATTGCATCAAAGAAAACAGATGTGTGTTCTAGCAACATGCAAGTAAAAGAACATTTCAACCATAGAGAAAACTTCCAGAAAATAATAAAAGATAAAGTCCATAGATGAGTAAAATTATAGCCCAATTTTCTCAGAATAAATAAAATATTTGAAAATATTATCAAACCAAACATACAAAGATATATGTATAAAATGTAAACACATCAGGACCAAATTAGGTATCCAACGAAGTAACTT